>NC_057798.1:641730481-641776435 GCF_018294505.1 Triticum aestivum | reverse complement strand
GGGCTTGTCTCCTCCTTGTCCACTTCCTGGCCCAACTCTTGTGCTTTGGGGGTCTCTTTTGGTCCATAAATAGTCACCATAAATTTTCAAACCATTCCGGGAACTTTTATTTCTGCACAAAAAATGACACCATGGTAGTTCTGCTGAAAACAGCGTCACCACGGTAGTTCTAAGTGTCACGTCCCTAGTTCTGGTATGCAGTAGGCTAGCCCTTCATGTGTGCATCATGTTTAAGTTTCAATTAAAGTTGAAATGGGGATTGATCAAACCCTAGCATCAGAAAGAATCCAACTAGGATCAAAATGAAATATTTTCAATGAACCCAAAATGCCCTTTGGAAATGTTCATCATTTCTGATAAAGGTAAAAACCTCTGCCAAAAATGATGAGCATATTTCTAGGTCATTTCTGGATTTTTTAATTAAATAATATTGTATTTGATTTTGGGCATTTAAATACTATAAAATATTTTAAATGCTCAAATAATCATAAACTAAAATGTTTACTGTTGGATATATTCTAAACAGTAGCCATGATTAGTTTCATGATTTTTGGAAGTGCCTAGATATTTTTAATAAAGCCCAACTGATACAAAAATAATAGAAAACAGAAACAATAAATAAAAGAGAGAGAGGGATTTTACCTGGGCCACTTACCTGGCCGCAGCCCACCTGGCAGGCCCAACACTATGCTGGCCCATGCCAGCCAGCTGCTTCGTCCTCGCCAGGCAGGCACAGATGTGACGCTGACGAGCGCGAGCTCGCCACGGCGCCACCTGCTTGCCGCCCGCGCCCCTGGACACCTGGGTGATCTCCACGTCGCCGCTCCGACCCCGTGGACACCTCATTCTCCCTCCTTCCCCCTCCCTCGCCGTTCCCCATCCTTCCCGAACGGGTTCGTCGACGCCGTTCGCCACCACCGCGGCCACCGCCTCCCCCTCGCTTCTCTGACCGGTCCAGAGGCTCCTCCTCGACCCCCTCTTTCTTCCACCCCAAGCCACGCCACCGCGGGAGCCCCACATCGCCTCCACGAGTCGTCTTCCCCGAGCACGGCCGCTGGACTCCATCGACGGATTCGTCGCCTTCCGGTCGTCCCCGAGCCAGCGGAGCATGTCGTCGGCCTCACCGTGAGCTCCCGGTCCTTTCCCCCTTAAGCACATCGTCATTTTCGTTCCGTAGCCGCCAATTCCACCGGAGCCGCGAGCTCGGCCCCGCCGGCCATGTCGCCGCCGTGGCCAGGGCCACAGCAGCTCATACCCGCGCACGTCATCGCACTCAGCTACCCCACAAAAGGCCAACGCCATCGCCCACAGCTCCTGCCGTGCCCCGCAGCACCCCGCGCGCACATGGCCGAACTCCGGCCGCCGCCTTTGAGCTCGCCGCCGTCGATATAGGCTGCCCCCGGCTTAACTGACTGCACCATTCGACGCGCGGGATCTCCAGCGTCACGTAGATGCCCTCCGCCGGCCAATTGGTCGCCGAAGGAGGAATTCCGAATGCCTCTGCCGTCTCTGGCCTCGCCGGCGACTCAACGCCGGTGGGTTTGACCCGCTGATCGTTGACTGGGTGGGCCCAGTTTGACCCCTGGGTCACTGACGTGTGGGCCACCCTTGTTAGTTATTACTTAGGTTAGTTTAGCGCTAATTAACCTAGATTAGTGCTTAACCTAACACTAACTAACTTTGTTTAGTTAGTTAACTAACCACTGACATGTGGGTCCCACAGGTCAGGTTTGACCTGGCCGACCCAGTTGACCGCTGACATCACAATGACGTCATGCTGACGCAGTAAGTCATTTTCTGGATTTAAGTTAATTCAGGAAATTCCAGAAAATAGTGCTAACTTCTAAAAATCATAGAAATTCAACCGTAACACCAAATCAAACAAATTATATATGAAAAAATGATCAGAAAAATCCAATCTATCCATATGTACCATTTTCATGCATGTTAGAACAACTTATACCTGCTGATCAGGTCAAATCAATTAAATGGCATTTAAACTCTCACATATGGAGTTTGAATTTGAACCTAGTGTTCAAACCAAGCCCATTTAACTTGTTGCTAGATGCATTAGGCCAATCAATAACATATTGCCATGTCATCTTCATGCATCATATTGTTGCATGGCATTGATTGTGTTTCTCCTTTGTTTGTTGGTGTTCGTCCCCTCTTAGTAGACGACGTACCGACAATGAGTTTGATGACACCGATGAAGATCTATATTATCTTCAGAAGTGCCAGGCAAGCAAAACCCCCTTGTTCATGCCGATACAATCCTACTCTCTCGCTCCTGCTCTCTTTTACTACATTAGGACAACAAGGAATCATCTGTTACTTGTTGCGGTAGCTGAACCCCTTTATCCTCTGCATGACCTGTCATTGCCACAGTAAATAGATGAAACCCACTAGCATGAGTAGGAGTTGTTTGAGCCCTATTGTGCCTACTCATTCATGCTTGTTTGTCATGCCTGCTACTGCTTAGAGTTGAGTCAGGTCTGATTCATCGGGAATGAATCATAGGTGTGTGAACATGTCCTTCTGTGTGTGAGCTAAGAGTGTGAACACGATTTGGTAAAGGTAGCGGTGAGAGGCCATGTGGGAGTACATGGTGGGTTGTCTCATTGAAGTCGTCCTTAGGAACTGAGTTCTGTGTTTGTGATCCATGATTCAGCTACTACCATGCATTGGGCCCTGAAATATGACCCCGCTCGACTTCTTATTCACCCTAGTCCTCTGTCCAGGAGTTGCAAGTAGTTTCTGGTGTTTGTAGCTTACTGGAGGTCGTGGGCAGCGCTGACCCGCGGGGTGGGCTGTGATGCGGTAGGTACGTGGCCGGGTATGCCGGGCACCCGTTAGGTGTCTCGGAACCCTGTACACATCATTCGGGGCCGTATGTGGAAACCTCGGCCGGACTCCCTGCGGATGGAACCTGAATAGGCGATAAACCTGGACTAGAGACTTGAGTGTTTAGGTAGGTCGTGGTCTACACCCACGTCGGCTTTCACTTGAAGTCTGCCGAGCACATGTCGTGTGCAGACGCTAAGTGGTGGAAACATGTATGAAGAAGTACACCCCTGCAGGGTTAACATCATCTATTCGAATAGTCGTGTCCGTGGTAAAGGACTTCTGGGTTGCCTGTACAGTTCATAGACAAGTGAAAGTGGATACTTTAAAATGCGCAAGATAAGCGTGAGTGCTATGGATGGCGTTCTCGTAGGGAGACGGGAGCGGATCCATAGTGGTGTATTGATATGGTGAATATGTGGACTCGTGTGCGCCACCTCAAAGAGTCGCTTGCAGTCGTAGTTCAGGATAGCCACCGAGTCAAAGCTGGCTTGCTGCAGTTAAACTCCACCATCCCCTTTGTTAATAATGATGCATATGTAGCTAGATCTGATGTAAGTCTTGCTGGGTACATTTGTACTCACGTTTGCCTATTTTATGTTTTTGCAGAGAGACTTTAGTCTCACTAGTAGTTCCACATGGACTTCGATGTTTAGCTTGTTACCTCAGCTACGATCTTGTGCCCTCAGCAGGATCTTGTAGATAGTCAGGCTTCTCAGCCTTTTTCATTTATAGATGTCTGTACCCAGACATGTTAAGCTTCCGCTTGTGCTTTGACTTGTATGCTCTGAATGTTGGGTCGTGAGACCCATGTTTTTAATATCTCACTCCTTGGAGCCTTTTGAATAAAATACTTGAGTTCTAGAGTCATGTTGTGATGCCATGTTGTATTTGCACATATCGAGCATATTGTGTGTATGTTATTGAAATGCTTGGTATGTGTGGGATCTGACTATCTAGTTGTTTATCCTTAGTATCCTCTCTTACCGGGAATTGTCTCCTAGTGTTTCCACTGAGCCTTGGTAGCTTGCTACTGCTCCGGAACACTTAGGCTGGCCGACATGTGTCCTTCTTCGTTCCTGTGTCTGTCTCTTCGGGGAAATGTCACGCGATGAGTACTAGAGTCCTGTTAGCCCGCTACAGCCCGGTTTACCGGAGTCCTGCTAGCCCAGTTGCTACAGCCCGGATTCACTCGCTGATGACCGACACGTTCGTTGTTGGGTCATGTATGCCTGTCCCTATAAGTTAGTGCCACTTTGGGTTCACGACTAGCCATGTCAGCCCGGGTTCTTTGTCATATGGATGCTAGCGGCACTATCATATATGTGAGTCAAAAGGTGCAAATGGTCCCGGGCCAGGTAAGGTGGCACCCGTGGGAATACTGTGCGTGAGGCCGCAAAGTGATATGATGTGTTACATGCTAGATCGGTGTGACTTAGGATCGGGGTCCTGACAGCTTTGGTATCAGAGCTTGACTGCTTGTAGGATTACCAAGCCAAACTGGTCGAAGTTGAGTCTAGAAATGCTTTAGTTATATGTAGGGGAATTGATTGTGGGATGGAACGTAAGGCTCTTTTTTACTCCTTATACCTCACCCTTCTGATCTGAGTCATCTTATCTTTCCTGCGGGGTTAAGGAACTAGGCTTTCTCTTCTTCTATCAGGATCACGTGTTACTAATCCATAGACTTATAGGATTGATGGATTTAAGCCTTTGTTCAGTTTCTACTACTTCTGTATGTTGATAGTTGGTCTAGGAACCTTGATATTGTGATGTTAAGTGGTTATGCCACCATTTTCGCTGGATGTCTCAAATCTTTTTGAGCCTTTACAACCGTTATGCTGTCCGAGTCATCCTAGGTTTCTAAACAGTCTGAAGCATTTGCAAAATCCCTTCCTCTCATTTTGATGTTCCTTTGGGCCAGATTAACCACACTAATCAGTGAGTTGAGGTACTCCAGTACCTCGACATAATTGTTGGAGCTATAATTATGAACCTAGGTGTTTTAGGGAGTCACCTAGTAAACTAGCCATGTTTTGTGTTCCCCGTGTGATGATTCTGGCCATCATTCTCGAAAGCATCATGTGATGCCATTCAGTTAGTAGGTATTCCACTCCTTGGGTTTTGAACCCGAGATTCACCCTACTTACCTCATGTTGATAGTGTTGCTAGTTCCTTTAGGAAATTAGTAACCTTTGCATTAGTCCTTGAGGTCCATGGTATTCCCTTCTTCCAAATACTATGAACCACTTACGACAAATGTTTGTTGGATCAAAAGATCACGACAGGAGTGCTCTCGATGGGTTCTCCATTCTATATTGCGACTCTGCCAGTTCTAATTTTCTGCATGGGTTATCCGGAGGAAACTTGTTGAACTTGGTTCAACATACTAATCTATGCATCCACAACTCAGAAAACCGTATGTTCCTTTGAGTTGTCCCGCTTTAGCTGTATTCTGTCCTCCGTCTACCAATTGATAGTCAAGAGTATGCGTGCATTCGTTCATCGATGCCTATTACTCTTGTGGTCTGTCAAGCCATTCTATTCGGGAATGACTAGGAGAAACAAACTCCAGAACCTCATCCATTTCCAGGATTGGGTCAAAGTAGTTGTGCTCCGCAGATCAACTTGCTAATCCAGTTTTCGTTCTCCTCTACCTTGCAGTATTACCATCTTTATATTAAGATTATCATGGGAATTGCACACCACTCTATGAACTCTTGATATAGTGATACGTCTCGCCATCATTATTCATTTCTCGGTCCCCATGTTGTTGCAACCGAAATACCGACAAGTGAATTGTGATGTGTGAAATCTATAATCCTAGCAATTCGTTGCTTGGTAGTTAAAGGACTGTAGCTTCATTCTTAGCATATTGATTATTGAATCATCACTCTAGGATTGATCGTGCTACCTAATCCATTTTCCAAGGAGCACTCTTTGATCAATGAGTTAGGATTGTGTCAAACCCTCGCTCTTTTGATCATATCATCTTGCCCTTAAAAGCAAATGTTCTCGTTCTTAGTAACATATCGGTGGTTCGTCATTTTATGAATATCTTCTCAGAAGTATCACCAGGTCGTCACCTGACCGCTATAAGTTGGTTTATTCCTGTAAACCACCCCTTCTCCAAGAATCTGTGTTGGATACCCTGAGCTAGTTGGTTGAGCTAAACTACAACTTGGAGAGTTGGAAGGTAAAAGCTTGTCCGACTCAGTTCATTCCAAAGGGATATCTTTGTGTGTGTGTGTGTGTGTTTAAGAAAGATGATATCTTCATTGTTTAATCCTCATGGTAAACTGTTGGACCTATTTTCTTATTCAATCTATGATTTGAGTATGGGCTATTGTCAAATCAAATCAGAACCAACGGTATTCTTAATGTTGTCTTACTCGTGGTTGATCCCTCGAGCATACACCATTATATCTCTTGGGTCTGACTAATGCTATCGCTTGTTCACATAATTATGGAACTCCACTTACATGGAAACCTAGATGAATTATTGTTGAACCCATCAGCAACATTTTTATCTTCTCCATGATTCGTGCTGAACATGCAGTTAGTATTGGAAACTTTTATAAGCATTATCTTCACGACCCGCTCATGAAGTCTATGTTCGAATGTAAGAAGTGACTGTCTCCAGTTCATGTGCTTTGGATGCAAGTTGCCGCCGTGAATTTGAGAAAAGTTGTTTTAACTTCCTCTGAAATCATCCCAAGTCAGTCATGCACGTGCGAAGTATTCCATGGTCTGATAGACTGATCATCTTCATTCTATGGGTATCCCTAGCACACCAAGCCACTAACTGATTTGTTCCAGGAAAAGGAAATCCTTCATAAGAGCTAATCATATGACTTATGCAAGGACTTCGTTATCCGCAATGATTTTTCCCCACCGGAACTCGGTAGTGTTTTATTATAAGACTACTACGTGGTCATGCTTGTCTGCGACATCATGTTCACATGTATGTAGCAGAAACGGCTCATGTTTTGGAGTTTGCTACCGTAGTTCATTCCCCGAGATTCTCGCAACACCGTCTCGTCGATTTGTGTTGCAAACTTTCATTTTTCTTCTAGATGCGATGAGTCTGGAATATCCTGACACCAGCCAGATCTGAATCTCAGGCAGATATGATGGTTGGAACGTGTCCCAAGAATTATAATATTGGTCTCTCTATAACCCGGTAACGTGGATGTCGTGGCCAGCACACCCAGCCGAAAGACCTATTATTGTAGTATCTTCCTTGAAGAAGTTGGCCACACCCCATAAGGACTTCGTAGGATTTACCCCCTAGTTGTGCCTTATGATTTTTGGTGTTCCCGAAGTCCGACCTTTTACTTGATGTTCTAGATATCAAACCATATCTATGAATGGGTTACAGTAGCACATCAAGGAGAACATTAGAAGTGGAGTGCTAAATGTCTCTCGGTCGATCATCCAGATTTTGTTTCCTTGGCCTCGGTACGGTGAAATCTGAGAAAGTGTTATCTTCCTTTGCATCTGCATCATCCATCACTACTCATCATGGTAGTATGTTGTGTTGCCAGGATCCTTGACATGGATATTGGTAAAACCTTGATGAATATGGAAATGCTCAAGTTCTTGAGAGCATGCACAAGCGCTAGGTGTTATCATCAGCACTAACTGGATTGCTCTCAGTTTCCTCGATTATGCTATAACTTTTCAAACAGTGGACTCACTCTCTATTGTTGATCTTCTCCCCAGTCACTAAAATCATCCATTGTGTTGTTTTCAACAAGGTAATCCACATCATCCATTCTAGTCTGGGTATGCCATTCCTTTGCACCCTGCAAATCGATTGTTGGTGAATTGCCTTAGGCTGGTATAAAGAGTTTCGATGATTTTTGAATCAAAGGTAATTCTTTTTGCCACCTAAGGGGATATATCTACGAGTCACCATCCCTAAGGTGTCTCGTTGTGGTATCATGACAACTCAACTCCTCGCTACGTTGACAAGTGTTCACCACCCTCTTAAGTGTGGAATTGTTGTCTACCTAGTGAACCTTCGACATCTGTTCCACTCCATTCATTTGGATGAATGTTTCGTGTCTCAGCTCGAGAAAGGTTGCTATGTCTCATTCCATGAGTTAATCCCGAGTTGTTCGATCTTCGAGAAGATCGACCCTTCTAGAGTCTCCTTCTTCTCTCCATGTCATGTTGGCAGGAGTTCTCAGCGCAAGACTTCAAGACAGTGATGGTGATCGAATCAACATTCTTTGAAGTGCCACCTGGATCGTGAAGATTATGTTAGTTTGCGATCCCCCTTCATCTTACCCTACGCTTGAATCTCGGGACGAGATTCTTGTTTAGTAGGGGTGAGCTGTCACGTCCCTAGTTCTGGTATGCAGTAGGCTAGCCCTTCATGTGTGCATCATGTTTAAGTTTCAATTAAAGTTGAAATGGGGATTGATCAAACCCTAGCATCAGAAAGAATCCAACTAGGATCAAAATGAAATATTTTCAATGAAACCAAAATGCCCTTTGGAAATGTTCATCATTTCTGATAAAGGTAAAAACCTCTGCCAAAAATGATGAGCATATTTCCAGGTCATTTCTGGATTTTTGAATTAAATCATATTGTATTTGATTTTGGGCATTTAAATACTATAAAATATTTTAAATGCTCAAATAATCATAAACTAAAATGTTTACTGTTGGATATATTCTAAACAGTAGCCATGATTAGTTTCATGATTTTTGGAAGTGCCTAGATATTTTTAATAAAGCCCAACAGATACAGAAATAGTAGAAAACAGAAACAATAAATAAAAGAGAGAGAGGGATTTTACCTGGGCCACTTACCTGGCCGCAGCCCACCTGGCAGGCCCAGCACTGTGCTGGCCCATGCCAGCTAGATGCTTCGTCCTCGCCAGGCAGGCACAAAGGTGACGCCGACGAGCGCGAGCTCGCCACGGGGCCACCTGCTTGCCGCCCGCGCCCCTGGACACCTGGGTGATCTCCACGTCGCCGCTCCGACCCCGTGGACACCTCATTCTCCCCCCTGCTCTCTCCCTCGCCGTTCCCCATCCTACCCGAACGGGTTCGTCGCCGCCGTTCGCCACCACCGCAGCCACCGCCTCCCCCTTGCTTCTCTGACCGGTCTAGAGGTTCCTCCTCGACCCCCTCTTTCTTCCACCCCAAGCCAGGCCACCGCAGGAGCCCCACATCGCCTCCACGAGTCGTCTTCCCCGAGCACAGCCACCAGACTCCATCGACGGATTCGTCGCCTTCCGGTCGTCCCCGAGCCAGCTAAGCATGTCGTCGGCCTCACCGTGAGCTCCCGGTCCTTTCCCTCTTAAGCACGTCGTCGTTTTCGTTCTGTAGACGCCGATTCCACCGGAGCCGCGAGCTCGGCCCCGCCGGCCATGTCGCCACCCTGGCCAGGGCCACCGCAGCTCATACCCGTGCACGTCATTGCACTCAGCTAGCCCCCAGAAGGCCAACGCCACCGCCCACAGCTCCTGCCGTGCCCCGCAGCACCCCGCGCGCACATGGCCGAACTCCGGCCGCCGCCTTTGAGCTCGCCGCCGTCGATATAGGCTGCCCCCGGCTTAACTGACTGCACCATTCGACGCGCGGGATCTCCAGCGTCACGTAGATGCCCTCCGCCGGCCATTTGGTCGCCGGAGGTGGAATTCCGAATGCCTCCGCCGTCTCTAGCCTCGCCGGAGACTCGACGCCGGTGGGTTTGACCCACTGACCGTTGACTAGATGGGCCCATATTGACCCCTGGGTCACTGATGTGTGGGCCACCCTTGTTAGTTATTACTTAGGTTAGTTTAGCGCTAATTAACCTAGATTAGTGCTTAACCTAACACTAACTAACTCTGTTTAGTTAGTTAACTAACCACTGACACGTGGGTCCCACAGGTCAGGTTTGACCTGGCCGACCCAGTTGACCGTGGCATCACAATGACGTCATGCTGACGCAGTAAGTCATTTTCTGGATTTAAGTTAATTCAGGAAATTCCAGAAAATAGTGCTAACTTCTAAAAATCATAGAAATTCAACCATAACTCCAACTCAAACAAATTATATATGAAAAATGATCAGAAAAATCCAATCTATCCATATGTACCATTTTCATGCATGTTAGAACAACTTATACCTGCTGATCAGGTCAAATCAATTAAATGGCATTTAAACTCTCACATATGGAGTTTGAATTTGAACCTAGTGTTCAAACCAACCCCATTTAACTTGTTGCTAGATGCATTAGGCCAATCAACAGCATATTGCCATGTCATCTTCATGCATCATATTGTTGCATGGCATTGATTGTGTTTCTCCTTTGTTTGTCGGTGTTTGTCCCCTCTCAGTAGACGATGTACCAACGATGAGTTCGATGACACCGATGAAGAGCTATATTATCTTCAGAAGTGCCAGGCAAGCAAACCCCCTTGTTCATGCCGATACAATCCTACTCTCTCGCTCCTGCTCTCTTTTACTGCATTAGGACAACAAGGAATCATCTGTTACTTGTTGCGGTAGCTGAACCCCTTTATCCTCTACATGACCTGTCATTGCCACAGTAAATAGATGAAACCCACTAGCATGAGTAGGAGTTGTTTGAGCCCTGTTGTTCCTACTCATTCATGATTGTTTGTCATGCCTGCTACTGCTTAGGGTTGAGTCAGGTCTGATTCATCGGGAATGAATCAGAGGTGTGTGAACATGTCCTTCTGTGTGTGAGCTAAGAGTGTGAACACGATTTGGTAAAGGTAGCGGTGAGAGGCCATGTGGGAGTACATGGTGGGTTGTCTCATTGAAGCCGTCCTTAGGAACTGAGTTCTGTGTTTGTGATCCATGATTCAGCTACTACCATCCATTGGTCCCTGAAATATGACCCCACACAACTTCTTATTCACCCTAGTCCTGTGTCCAGGAGTTGCAAGTAGTTTCTGGTGCTGACCCGCGGGGTGGGCTGTGATGCGGTAGGTACGTGGCCGGGTATGCCGGGCACCCGTTAGGTGTCTCGAAACCCTGTACACATCGTTCGGGGCCGTATGTGGAAACCTCGGCCGGACTCCCTACGGATGGAACCTGAATAGGCGATAAACCTGGACTAGAGACTTGAGTGTTTAGGTAGGTCGTGGTCTACACCCACGTCGGCTTTCGCTTGAAGTCTGCCGAGACATGTCGTGTGCAGACGCTAAGTGGTGGAAACATGTATGAAGAAGTACACCCCTGCAGGGTTAACATCATGTATTCGAATAGCCGTGTCCGCGGTAAAGAACTTCTAGGTTGCCTGTACAGTTCATAGACAAGTGAAAGTGGATACTTTAAAATGTACAAGATAAGCGTGAGTGCTATGGAAGGCGTTCTCGTAGGGAGACGGGAGCAGATCCATAGTGGTGTATTGATATGGTGAATATGTGGACTCGTGTGCGCCACCTCAAAGAGTCGCTTGCAGTCGTAGTTCAGGATAGCCACCGAGTCAAAGCTGGCTTGCTGCAGTTAAACTCCACCATCCCCTTTGTTGATAATGATGCATATGTAGCTAGATCTGATGTAAGTCTTGCTGGGTACATTTGTACTCACGTTTGCCTATTTTATGTTTTTGCAGAGAGACTTCAGTCTCACTAGTAGTTCCACGTGGACTTCGACGTTTAGCTTGTTACCTCAGCTGTGATCTTGTGCCCTCGGCAGGATCTTGTAGATAGTCAGGCTTCTCAGCCTTTTTCATTTATAGATGTTTGTACCCAGACATGTTAAGCTTTCGCTTGTGCTTTGACTTGTATGCTCTGAATGTTGGGTCGTGAGACCCATGTTTGTAATATCTCACTCCTTGGAGCCTATTGAATAAAATACTTGAGTTGTAGAGTCATGTTGTGATGCCATGTTGTATTTGCACATATCGAGCATATTGTGTGTATGTTATTGAAATGCTTGGTATGTGTGGGATCTGACTATCTAGTTGTTTATCCTTAGTAGCCTCTCTTACCAGGAAATGTCTCCTAGTGTTTCCACTGAGCCTTGGTAGCTTGCTACTGCTCCGGAACACTTAGGCTGGCCGGCATGTGTCCTTCTTCGTTCCTGTGTTTATCCCTTTGGGGAAATGTCACGCGATGAGTACCGGAGTCTTGCTAGCCCAGTTGCTACAGCCCGGATTCACTCGCTGATGACCGACACATTCGTTGGGTCATGTATGCCTGTCCCTGTAAGTTAGTGCCACTTTGGGTTAACGACTAGCCATGTCAGCCCGGGTTCTTTGTCATATGGATGCCAGCGGCACTATCATATATGTGAGGCCAAAGGTGCAAACGGTCCCGGGCCAGGTAAGGTGGCACTCGTGGGAATACTGTGCGTGAGGCCGCAAAGTGATATGATTTGTTACATGCTAGATCAGTGTGACTTAGGATCGGGGTCCTGACACTAAGCCACAAAGTGATTAAGTGGCATCCATTCGCCACATGGAAGCCTCTTTCTACAGGAATGCCTACAGATGACACCCATCCCGCGACGTGTGGAACAAGCAGGCGTGGAGTTGGCAAAATAAGCCCGGCAAGGCTTGCCGGGCGAACATGAAAGTGCAACTATCCCTAGATGGTTTTGGTAATTCATAACAACATATAGCTCATTGAGCTAATGCTATTCCAAGACAAATATTTCAAGAAAGATCAATGAATGGCATGGCATGGATGATGAAAGTGGATCCCTCAAAATACTAAGGACAAAGGATTGGCTCAAGCTCAAAAGCTCAAGACTCTTCATTTTATATTTTAGTGATCCAAGATCACATTGAGTCTATAGGAAAAGCCAATACTATCAAGGAGGGATGAGGTGTTG
Organism: Triticum aestivum; assembly: GCF_018294505.1. Lineage (NCBI taxonomy): Eukaryota > Viridiplantae > Streptophyta > Magnoliopsida > Poales > Poaceae > Triticum > Triticum aestivum. The sequence continues at coordinate 641,763,781 of NC_057798.1, read as the reverse complement.
CTTAATGAGCCTCTTGCTTCATGTGCTTAGTGATATGCTCCAAAACCCTCATCTACTTTCTCACATCCACAAATGACCTAAACCCAAAGCTAAAATCGGTCACACCGATTCTTCCAATCCGGCGCCACCGATTTCAAATGTCATAGCCACTGCCACAAACCCTAGGCAAATCGGTCTTACTGATAGGGATCTCGGTCTCACCGAGATGGGATTGTAATCTCTCTGTTTCCCTTCGTAATGTTTCGGTCTAACCGAAGTGAGCGATCTGTCCCACCGAGATTGCAATGTAAACTCTCTGTTTCCCTTTTGTAACATTTCGGTCTCACCAAAAAGAGCAAACCGGTCCCACCAAGTTTACCTGACCAACTCTCTAGAAAGCTTATTACAAAAATCGGTCTCACCGAGTTTGTGTAATCGGTCTTACCGAGATTACGTTATGCCCTAACCCTAACCGAATCGGTCTCACCGAGTTGCATGTCAGTCCCACCGAAAATCATTAACGGTCACTAGGTTTACTAAATCGGTCTGACCGAGTCCGTTGAATCGGTCCCACCGAGTTTGGTAAATTGTGTGTAATGGTTAGATTTTGTGTGGAGGCTATATATACCCCTCCACCTCCTCTTCATTCGTGGAGAGATCCATCAGACTAAACCTACACTTCCAACTTACCATTTTCTGAGAGAGAACCACCTACTCATGTGTTGAGACCAAGATATTCCATTCCTACCATATGAATCTTGATCTCTAGCCTTCCTCAAGTTGCTTTCCACTCAAACCCTCTTTCCACCAGATCGAAATCCTATGAGAGAGAGTTGAGTGTTGGGGACACTATCATTTGAAGCACAAGAGCAAGGAGTTCATCATCAACACACCATTTGTTACTTCTTGGAGAGTGATGTCTCCTAGATTGGCTAGGTGTCACTTGGGAGCCTCCGACAAGATTGTGGAGTTGAACTAAGGAGTTTGTAAGGGCAAGGAGATCGCCTACTTCATGAAGATCTACCGCTAGTGAGGCAAGTCCTTCGTGGGCGACGGCCATGGTGGGATAGACAAGGTTGCTTCTTCGTGGACCCTTCGTGGGTGGAGCCCTCTGTGGACTCGTGCAACCGTTACCCTTCGTGGGTTGAAGTCTCCATCAACGTGGATGTATGATAGCACCACCTATCGGAACAACGCCGAAAACATCCGTGTCTCCAATTGCGTTTGAATCCTCCAAACCCTTCCCTTTACTTTCTTGCAAGTTGCATGCTTTAATTTCCGCTGCCTATATACTCTTTGCATGCTTGCTTGAATAGTATGATGATTGCTTGACTTGTCCTAAAATAGCTAAAATCTGTCAAACTCTAAAATTGGGAAAATGTTAAGTTTTTAATTGGTCTAGTAGTCTAATCACCCCCCCTCTAGACATACTTCAAGGTCCTACAAGTGGTATCAAAGCATTGGTCTCCATTTTCTTTGATTTCCATAGCTTTGGTGGTCATAGCCTTGGTTTCACAACCTAGGAGAGTATGGCGTCTAGCGAGGGAAACTATCACTGTAGAGGTCCTTACTTTGATGGTACTAATTTTGCTAGTTGGAAGCATAAGATGAAAATGCATATTCTTGGACATAACCCTGCCGTTTGGGCAATTATTTGTATTGGCTTGCAAGGTGAATTCTTTGATGGGAGAGAGCCGAACCGTGAAGCTAATGTGGAAGAATTGAAGATGCTGCAATACAATGCTCAAGCTTGTGATATCATCTTCAACGGATTGTGCCCCGAAGAATTCATAAAAATCAGCTGTCTTGAGAATGCAAAGGAAATTTGGGATACTTTGATTGATATGCACGAAGGTACTGAATCCGTCAAGGAATCCAAGTTGGATGTGCTCCAAAGTCAGCTTGACAAGTTCAAAATGAAGGATGGTGAAGGTGTCGCTGAAATGTACTCTAGGCTTGCACTTATCACAAATGAGATTGCCGGCTTAGGGAGTCAAGAGATGACCGATAGATTCATCATCAATAAAATCCTAAGAGCATTGGATGGAAAGTATGATACCGTGTGCACATTGATCCAAATGATGCCAAACTACAAAGATCTCAAGCCAACAGAAGTCATTGGAAGAATTGTTGCTCACGAGATGTCACTCAAGGATAAGGAGGAAGTTCACAACAAGTCAAGTGGTGCTTAAAAAGCCTCAAGTGAAGCCCCCACATCATCGAGTGAGAAACAAACCTTCAATGAAGAATTGAGCTTAATGGTGAAGAACTTCAACAAATTTTACAAGAGCAGAAGCAAAGAAAGAAGCTCCAAGTCAAGGTCTTATCATGACAAAAGATCTTCTAGTCGAGAGCGCAATTACTACAATTGTGGGAGGCCTTGACACTATTCCAATGAGTGTACAACACCCTACAAAAGAAGAGAAGATTCTCCAAAAAGAAGAAGCAAAAGAGAAGAATCACCACCAAGAGAGAGGAGGAGTAGAGATGATCGTTATGAACGAAGACCTTCAAGGAGAAGGAAAGATTCGGAAAGGAAGGACAAGTCATCAAGGAGCTACACAAAACGAAGACATCAAGCTCATGTTGGTGAATGGGTATCCGGCTCCGACTCCGACCATCACTCCGAGAGAAGCTATCACTCCGACTCCGCATATACTCAAGATGAAGGCATTGCCGGTCTAGCACTTTTGTCAACCAACTCCTACGACATATTTGATTCACCAAATGAAGGAATTGGAAGATGCTTCTTGGCCAAAGGTCCAAAGGTAACTCATCCTGAGTATGTTGATTTCAATAGTGATGAAGATGACTTGCTTGTGGATGATGATTTACTTGTTGAAAACTCTAGTGATGAATACTATGATGAAACATCAATTAATCATGCTAATCAAACGAATGAAAATGATAAGGAGAAAATTGAGCTACTAACTAAAGAACTAAACACTCTTAAGTTGGCTCATGAAACTATCTTCGAAGATCATCGAGAACTTTTAAGGGCTCATGAGAAGTTACGCTTTCAAAAGCTCAATCTTGAGCAAGAGCATGAGTTCTTAAAAGCGATCAATGATGATCTCCGTAAGAAAAGTTCTTCTTACATTGCCAAGCGTTTACTCCTATCTACTTACATGCCTCAAGTCAAGTCTAGTAACAAGTACAAGAAAGATACTTCCTCTAGTAGTAACAATAACAATGTCATATCCAATAGTGTTGCTTCTAGTAGTTCTCTTGATTCCACTAATTATTCTCTTAGCCAAGTTACACTTGAGCAAGAAAATAGCTTATTGAAGGGAATTATAGAGAAAGGTGTTTACAAGAGCCTTCCTGGGAGTACGCAATTTGAGGAAATTGTATGCAAGCAAGGAAGACACCGGAAGAATCAAGGTGTTGGTTTTGAACGAAAGTTCAATGCCAATGGAGTTGAGTGGGAAAAGATCAATACCCCAAGACGAAGTTTGTTCCTCAACAAGAGAAGTATGATCCTACTTCCTTCAGGGGAACACAAGCATGAGATGATCTTCCACCACAAGACCACAAGAACAAAGGCAAGGACAAGCTTCAAGAAGAGATTGATGCATTTGAAGAAGCACCTAAAGCCTCGTTCAAGTGGGTTCCCAAGACTACGTCAAGCTCTACTTCATCAAGTACAACTACAACTCCAAGGATTCCCATCAAAATGATGTGGATCCTAAAGAAGAAGAACTAGAGAGTTCTTGAGGGTGACTCCGCCAACATTCTTCACTCATATCATTATGGCAATGACAGGTGCAATCAACTTCCACATCTTGCACTAGTTCAAGGAGTCACCAACCCTCATGTTGGCAAGGCAAGGGACAAGGTAACCTAATGTTTTCATAGACATCATCTTGTGTGTGCATCACTCTATGTCTTAGGATATTCTTGTTTGTTCCTTGTGGGACTAACCCATGTAGGCAAGTTGAAAGTGCAACCCACTCCAAAGGATTGCTCCAAATGGACTACATCAACATTGAGCATCCACATCTTAAACACCTATATGAAGTCATCATCGACAAAACCCAAGGTTAGTTCATCCCTCTAAAAGGGGATCTCACATCTAGGGGGAGCTTAACTCTAAGAATTGAGTCAAAGCAACTCTAATGGTGTGAACGCATCAATGCATTATGTAAAAGTGGTAACCCCACTTGAGCTTAAATGATGAGTATGACCTATGATCAAATGTTTATCATTTGACTCCTAAGTCAATATACTCATATATAGATGACCTAGTCATCGCCAATTGTTTGATAGATGCTAGAATTGGTTGTGCATGCTTTGCCACATATTTCATTTGCTATCCTATTGTGTGAGCATGTTGGTACATATTTTACTCATTCAAGGACATCCACTTGTTGTTTTGATTGTTTGGTTCTTTCTTCTTTTGGCCAAGTGGATGGACAAGAATGCCTAAGAACTTTCTCTAGCTATCTATGCTTTTCTCATCTCAAACTCTTTTCATGCTACATCACAAAATTTGATCAAGTCAGATTCGAACCAGTCTGTGTGAGGAGCACTCGGAGTCCCCGATTCGTCATAGACTTAAACTTCCAAAACTTCTTTGTGATTCTCGGTCTGACCGATTCCTCCATTTCGGTCCTACCGACATCACTAAGTCGATCTAGGTTTTCTATCTCGGTGCAACCGATTTGAACTTTTCGGTCACACCGAGTTGCTGTAACTGAACACAGTTATGCATCTCGGTGCCACCGAGTTGTTCCACTCGGTCACACCGACAGGGTCGGGCTATATATAGTCACGGGCAATTTTTTTGGAAATTCCTCCAAACCTCTTCGCCCGCGCAATAACTCGCTCTGCCACTAGGGTCTCCGGATTGTCTCCTCGTCGCCAGCCGCCTCCTCTCGCTGGTCTCCGCCGCTGTCAACAGAATTCAACCCCACCGTTGCCGCCGTAGTGAGTTCATCGCCGCACTAGGGTATGGACTCGATCACTGTGCTATCCTCGTCCAATTCATAGCACATTGTGTTCTTATTGATTCTTGCCACCATTGAAACACTCCTATCCGGTCAATGCAATCCGTAGATTAGATGGGATTTGAAAATTTAGGGTTAGGTTTCCGCCGAAACCATCTCGGACCTACCGAGTTGAAAAACTCGGTCCCACCGATTTGGCTTACGCCATTGCACTAGTAACTCTCCGTCTGACTGAGAATTGATAATCAGTGCGACCGATTTTAGGACTTTGTGAAACCCTAGCAGTCTCGGTGCCACCGAACTGTGACTCGGTCCAACCGAGTTCATCAGTTTAGGTTCCAAAAACTGCTTTGATATCACCGAGTTTGAAAATCGGTTGATCCGAAATGCTTTCTGTGGAAAACAAAAACTGAACTTTTGAAGCATTCTTTTGCAAAAATCTCTGCATTTTGTGATGCTCATCCACTCTATCTCATCTACAACTCTTCACAGGGTCAGCAGTCAGTGTTTGCAGCATGTCAGACCAGAGTGACAGCCAGAACAGGTCACTAGAGGAGATTCACATGAGTGAGGGCACTAGTCCCTCCAGCACTTCAGATGAAGGTAGCAGAAGAACTCCTACAACCTGCCTAAGGCTGCTACAAGGCAAAGGAAGAAGAGAACTTCAGACTCTGAAGATGAGGATTATAGAGCTGAAGAAGATGAGGCTACCTCCAAGAAGGTAGTGCTCAAATAGGAGTATGGCTCAGCAAAGGATACAAAGCCAGGCATGAAGATCAAAAGGCCTACAGGAAGACAACCAATTTCCAAAGCCAGAGCATCAACTCAATTGCCTGAAAAGCCTGATCCCAAAGAGCCAGCCGCTGAAGGCAAGAAGAGGAAGGAAAGGGTCAAGAAGACCATGGCCAGAGTTGTTGGTCAACCTTCCATGATGGAAGAAGAAGAAGAGCTTGCTGCACCAGCACCAAATGCACCAAAGCTTATGGGAGATGCTATTAGATCAGGGGCTGCAACATCTAAGCCCAAGGAAGCACCCAAAGCTGCCCCCAAGGCCAAGTCTGCACCAAAGAGGAATACCAGGAGTATTCCAGCTGCTGAGAAGAACAAGGCCCCAGTGCCTGAGGTTGCTGAGGAGGAAGATGAAGAAGAAAAAGTTCCAAGGAAGCTCAAGCCTAAGATACCAGACCACAATGATGCCCATCCTGTGACTGAGGACATGAACATCAGAAAAGACTCAGGGTTGAGGCTATTGAGGATGGCAGATCGATATGCCACAAGGAGAAGAACTGTTGTTGATTACATGTTCCATACAAAGGAATAGCAGGACTTCTATGAGACAATTTTGTTGGATAAGAAGCCCATAGTTTGTGATATGATGTGGGTCGATTGGACTTACATGAAGGAAAATGAAGAGCATTATCCTGGAGTGCAAGACAGCTTTGTTGCTTGTGGAGTTGCAGACTTTGTTGGGCAAAACCTCACAATCTGGAATGATGATCTTATCATGCAATTCTACTCCACAGCACACTTCTATCCATATGGGAGAATAGTTTGGATGTCTGAAGGTACAAGGTACCAGTCAACAGTTGAGGAGTGGGCAAAATTGATAAATGCCCCAAAGGAAAATGAAGATGATCTAGATGTATATGCCAAGAAGAAAATGGGACACAATACCATGGCACACGTGTACAAGGAGATCGCAGACAAAGCCCTAGAGACTTTCTCATTTGTATTAGTCCACTTTCTTCTGTCAGGGCTGCCTACAATCAATTGGATCCTAAGGCACACTCTATTGCCTAAGTCTGGTGACCACAACATGATCAGAGGGCATGCAATCAATATGTTGCATTTATTTGATGTGCCTCAGAAATTCAAAGTCATGAGCCTTATAGTTGAAACCATTAAAAGGACTGCAGCAGATCAGAAGAGGAGTTGTTGATATGCCCCTCAAATCCAGGAGTTGATTAACTCAAAGATGGGAACTGGCAAATATCTATTGGATAGGGAACATTTTCCACTCTATCCATACTTTGAGGACAATGAGGTTGTCATGAATGAGGATGATCCATCACCAGTTCAAGCTCAAGAGAAGAAGGAGAAGGCAAGGAAGGAGAAGGCTGCCAAGATGCCAACTCAAGAGGAGGCATCTGAGTATTTCTTGAAGAACAAGCAGGAGCAGCTTGGTTACTTGATAGCATCATCTCTGAGGATTGAGAAGGGATTGGCCACCCTCACTCAAAATCAGGAGAGCCTGGAAAGAATCATGGAACTCAAATTTTATGATCTTGATGTCAAGGTAACTAAGATTCAGTCTGTTGTGGAGCAACTGCAGGATGACATGCAGGAGAGGAAGGGCAAGACTACCACTAATGTCTTTTCTAGAGTGCCTAGAGCTCAGAGGTCAGCTGCTGTGCCAGTGCCAGACACCAGAGCAACATCATCTGCACCAGCTACAGCTCCTACAGCTCCAGTGCAACCAGCTTCAGCATCAACTCCAGCACCCTCTACATCAACTGAAGCCTTCGTCCAAGGAGCCATCTCTACACCACCAACTGAAGATCAAGCCTTAAAGTCGATCTAGCACTATGCATTTTCTATGAACTTTTTGGTAACTTGTTGCCAAAGGGGGAGAAAAATGCATAGATCATAGGCTTCGAGAGAGAGTGTGTTGCTTTTGTTCTCTCTTGCTTTGTTGGTTCAAACTTGTTTGCTTTTGATTGCTTGAGATACTATGCTATTCTTGTGAGACATTGATGATCATGTGTTTGATCATAAGCTACACTTATGCATGTTTGATGATATTATCTTATCTATCTTATGTGATCATTCACTTTGCTTGGTGATGAGTGCATGTATTCAATACTTATCATTTTGAGCGCTCCACCAAGATGTATGTGACATGGAAGAGTAACACATGAGCCTAATTCATTGTGCATTTGCAGTCCAAAGCAAATTTTAAACTATGCACAAATTTAGGGGGAGCTCTTGCTTATCACATACTTCTCAAAAGCGACGATGTTTTTTTCTTACTATCTATATGTTGTCATCAATTACCAAAAAGGGGGAGATTGAAAGTGCAACTATCCCTAGGTGGTTTTGGTAATTCATAAGAACATATAGCTCATTGAGCTAATGCTATTCCAAGACTATTATTTCAGGAAAGCTCAATGAATGGCATGGCATGGATGATGAAAGTGGATCCCTCAAAATACTAAGGACAAACGATTGGCTCAAGCTCAAAAGCTCAAGACTCTTCATTTTATATTTTAGTGATCCAAGATCACATTGAGTCTATAGGAAAAGCCAATACTATCAAGGAGGGATGAGGTGTTGCTTAATGAGCCTCTTGCTTCATGTGCTTAGTGATATGCTCCAAAACCCTCAGCTACTTTCTCACATCCACAAATGACCTAAACCCAAAGCCAAAATCGGTCACACCGATTCTTCCAATCCGGCGCCACCGATTTCAAATGTCATAGCCACTGCCACAAACCCTAGGCAAATCGATAGGGATCTCGGTCTCACCGAGATGGGATTGTAATCTCTCTGTTTCCCTTCGTAACGTTTCGGTCTAACCGAAGTGAGCGATCGGTCACACCGAGATTGCAATGTAAACACTCTGTTTCCCTTTTGTAACATTTCGGTCTCACCGAAAAGAGCAAACCGGTCCCACCGAGTTTACCTGACCAACTCTCTGGAAAGCTTATTACCAAAATCGGTCTCACCGAGTTTGTGTAATCGTTCTTACCGAGATTACGTTATGCCCAAACGCTAACCGAATCGGCCTCACCGAGTTGCATGTCAGTCCCACCGAAAATCACTAACGGTCACTAGGTTTACTAAATCGGTCTGACCGAGTCTGTTGAATCGGTCCCACCGAGTTTGGTAAATTGTGTATAATGGTTAGATTTTGTGTGGAGGCTATATATACCCCTCTACCTCCTCTTCATTCGTGGAGAGATCCATCAGACTAAACCTACACTTCCAACTTACCATTTTCTGAGAGAGAACCACCTACTCATGTGTTGAGACCAAGATATTCCATTCCTACCATATGAATCTTGATCTCTAGCCTTCCCCAAGTTGCTTTCCACTCAAACCCTCTTTCCACCAGATCCAAATCCTATGAGAGAGAGTTGAGTGTTGGGGAGACTATCATTTGAAGCACAAGAGCTAGGAGTTCATCATCAACGCACCATTTGTTACTTCTTGGAGAGTGGTGTCTCCTAGATTGGAGTGTCACTTGGGAGCCTCTGACAAGATTGTGGAGTTGAACCAAGGAGTTTGTAAGGGCAAGGAGATCGCCTACTTCGTGAAGATCTACCGCTAGTGAGGCAAGTCCTTCATGGGCGACGAACATGGTGGGATAGACAAGGTTGCTTCTTCGTGGACCCTTCATGGGTGGAGCCCTCCGTGGACTCGCGCAACCGTTACCCTTCATGGGTTGAAGTCTCCGTCAACGTGGATGTACGATAGCACCACCTATCGGAACCACGCCAAAAACATCCGTGTCTCCAATTGTGTTTGAATCCTCCAAACCCTTCCCTTTACTTTCTTGCAAGTTGCATGCTTTAATTCCCGCTGCCTATATACTCTTTGCATGCTTGCTTGAATAGTATGATGATTGCTTGACTTGTCCTAAAATAGCTAAAATTTGTCAAACTCTAAAATTGGGAAAAGGTTAAGTTTTTAATTGGTCAAGTAGTCTAATCACCCCCCTCTAGACATACTTCAAGGTCCTACAGAACAACGATGTGATGTTTAGCGGCGCATTTAATGCTCTCTGTCAGCCTGCAGATTAAGTATGATAGCACAGTTTGCTATCTTATCAATGCATAATGACTGATTTGCCATTGTGGTGACCTCTTAATCTATTAAAGGAGGCCCATGGAAACCATAGAAGAGGTTTGTGAGGTTGGAAAGTTGGACACTACGCACTCATACGTGTGTAGACACTGCCGTCCCTGCCGGGCAAGTGTATTACGCCCCACCACCATTCTTCTACCATCAATCCACCAAAGCAGGAGTAGGGTTTTATGCCTCGCGGTAGCCTGAACCTGGGTAAAATTGCTCATGTGATCCCTGCCGTGCTGCCCCACGCTCCTCTGCTCTTTGCGCAACTCGACACCCCCACCAAACCAGCAAAAGGCCCTTAGTCCCGTAGGTGGCCGTGGTTTCCCGCGACATCATTGGCGCGCCAGGTGGGGGCGTCGCTTGCACGAACCTGAAAGTGAGTGCAGTGTGTCATCTTCATCGCCATCTTCGTCTTCAATGGTGCCACCAACCATGGCGCCCAAGAAGTCCGGTGTTTATGCTCACTCATCTACCTCAAAGGCTCCGCCACCCGCAGCTACAATGCTACGGGAGGTGTGGAGACACGCGAGGATGTGGACGTCGCTGGGGATGTGGTCGGAGCAGGCACACACCATCACCATTTCCCCCGCGGCCGAAGCAAGAGCAAGAGACACTGAGGGAGAGTGACATCAGCAACACCCCGACGGCCATGCTCCACGAGGTACAGGTGGAGGATCTAATCCGTCCACACCTCTTCCTCTCGCTAATGGGCACAACCATAGTGGTGGCGCTCGGTCAGGAGCAAATTGCTGCCCATCGGCCACCCCTATTATTCGAGCGGCCAAAGCCCACACGCCGCCCCCTAGGCAAGTCGACCAAACCGCTGCGCCCGACGGAGCCACTGGCCCTCAAGCACCTTTGCCGCACCACCATGCCATTCAGGTGGCCACCCTGCAACAGCGAGGGCATGGTACTGTTGCTGCTGGCACAGTCAGAAGCCGAGCGATGGTACGATCTACATTGTCATCACCCATGCCAAGCACAGCTATGGAGGCCATGGTGCAGGCTCAGCTGCTACTTAGGTGCCTGCCAGCAACTGAGCAGATGGATGAGTGGTGTGTCACCATCCAGAGCCTGCTCGGTTTCGCCGAGGTTGGGGGCTCACAGCGAGCCGACCCGCCGCGGCCTCCCCAAGCGACGACAACAACTCGTGCTGCTGGTTGTACGGAAGGGGCCACCCCCATGGTGCAGTCCCCGCCAAGAAACGACAACAACTCGTGTTACTTGTCGTACCGAAGGGGCCACCCCCACGGTGCAGACGGCGCAAGCTTAGCAGCATCAAGAACTTGATGACATCTCGTTGGTCTCTTCTGACCCTCGAGCATGTCCAGATCAACGGCAAACCCCGGAGGATAAGCGGAGGGGAGACGCGCGGGTTGTCGTTGAGCGATGCCGTGACGACCACCACCGGTCCAATGGGTGCAACGGTCGTGACATCGACGATCCTATGCTCGATATTGATGGATGCCTACCTTTCAAGGTTGGGTGCCCTGCCTTTACTCGTGAGTTGTGGCAAGTCCGTTGGCCGTCCGTCCGCACATTCAAGCCATAAATACCCGAGAATTATGATGGGAGGCTCAACTTGGCAGAGTTTATGAGCATCTACACCATTGTCGTCCAAGCTGCGGGGGGAAGAGATGAAAATGTATTTTCCAACTACTTTCCTTTGGCTCTCAAGTCAAATGCAAGATATTGGTTGATGCATCTGCCTGAGAAGTCCATTTATCCATTGGCTGACCTTTGCCATGAGTTCATTGGCGCCTTTACTGGCAGCCATCAAGAACCAGGCCGGCCCAGCGATTTGCAGCTTCTCCAGCAGAGGTTCAACAGAGTCCACAGGAACATCCCAAACATCCATCCAGCAACTGTGATAGCCACCTTCCAGTCCAATGTGCGCAAACACAAGATTCATTTCAAGATGAATGTACAGTTGCCCAAGACTGTGAAGGAGCTTTACACCGTAGTGGATAAGTGTGCTCGGATGGAGGAAGGGAGGAAGTTACCTAGAGAGGAGGACTGCATCAATATTGATTCAGAAAATGATGATGAATCCACCAGTCAGAAGAAGAGCAAGAAGTGCAATAAGAGGCATAAGGATAAGGAAATGATGATCGTTGAAGGATCTGGTACGCCTAGTACCGGCAAGACCGCCAAGGCTGAAGTCCCCAGCAAGGAGGCAGCCGTGTGTGCTGACTACCAGGAAGAAGCAGCTACCGAGAAGGCCGGGATGGGCGATGGGCCGTATTGCGAGATCCTCCAAACCAAGGGCCACGACCTTCAAGAGTGTTATCAGGTTGTTCAGCTTGTCAAGAGGCAAAGAGCTGAGTATGAGAAGCGTGACATGGAAAAGCGTCAGAATGTTGCTGGCGGTAAGGGTCGAGGCAGGGAAACAAATCGCCCCGACAAACCTTTTCGGAACAAAGGAAAACCTGCCAGAGGTTAAGAGAAGGGAGCCTCTGATGATGAGAGTGATGGAGGGGATGAATAGGAAACTAGTGAGCAAGAGTTTCAGAAGGCCACTGATGCCCTGTGCATTGGTGGGGGTGCGTCCCTGCACACCTCGCACCACCGACTCAAACGGTGGGCGTGTGAGGTCAATGTCGTGGAACCAGTACCAGAGGCCTGAAAACCACTCAAATGGTCATGCACGCCCATCATCTTTGACAAACAGAATCATCTTGCCCGTACCACTGAGGTAGGATGTTTGCCATTGTTGGTCTCTCCGATAGTTCACAACCTCAAGGTCACTAAGATATTGGTGGATGGAGGCGCAGTGTTGAATCTGATTTCCCCAAAGGTTATCAGCAAGCTTCAGATAGCAGAAGAGGAGTTATAGATCACCGACACGTTTCAAGGAGTTAATCCCGGCAGGAGTCATCCTAAGGGAAAGATCATGTTGCCTATGACATTTGGAGGAGAGTTGAACTATCAGAGGAAAAAGATTGTGTTTTATGTGGTCGACCTCCCCTTGCCGTACAATGGGATCCTTGGACGACCAGCCCTGGCCAAATTCATGGCGACATCCCACTATGCCTATAATACTTTGAAGATGTCGGGGCCACTTGGGATCATTTCCATCCCATCGGATGAGAAGGATGCAATCATTCGCGTGGAGAATATGTACCGGGACACGGTCGCAGCTGAGGCGATGGCAGCAGCAGTTCCCACCAAGGAAAGCAGATGAAAGAAGAAGGACAGCAAGGATGTTGGCAAAGAATCTGGGAAGCATACTTCTTTGGAGTGTGCTGCACCTGTTGATGACTTGCCGGAGAGTTCCAACAGCAAAAGGACCAAGGTTACTACTCCACAAGTGAAGAAGGTCCCGGCAGGGCTGGCTGGCGTTGATGGTACCTTCACCATCAGCACCACCCTCAATGAAAAATAGGAAAGCGTGCTCATTGCCTTCCTGCGGGCGAATATGGATGTGTTTTCTTGGCAACCATCTGATATCCCCGGTGTTCCCAGGGAGGTAATCGAGCACCACCTTGTTGTGTGCCCACACGCTAGACCTGTCAAATAGAAAATCTGGAAGCAGGCCTTGGAGAGGCACCAGTTTATTGTAGAAGAGATCAAGAAGTTTGAAGCAGCTGGTTTGGTCAGATGAGTGCTACATCCCCCTTGGCTAGCAAATCCAGTAGTAGTCTGGAAGGCTAACGGGAAATGGAGGCTTTGCATAGATTTCACATATCTCAACATGGCTTGCCTGAAGGACCCATTTCCCTTCCACGCATCGATTAGATCGTGGATTCGACTTCAGGCTGTGATTTGCTTTCCTTCCTAGATGCATATTCTGGATATCACTAGATCTTCATGTCCAAGGAAGACGAAGAGAAGACCTCGTTCATCACCCCATGTGGTACATATTGTTTTATTCGCATGCCTTTCGGATTAAAGAGTGCCAAGTCTACTTTTGCAAGGGCAGTCCAGATTGGTTTTGAGCCACAGCTGCACAGAATCATTGAAGCCTATATGGATGACATAGTGGTCAAGACCAAGGACAAAGCAACTCTTATCCAGGATTTGGAGAAGACGTTTGCAAATCTGCGCAAGATCAACTTGAAGCTCAACCCAGAGAAGTGTGTGTGTTTGGCGTTCCCTCTGACAAGCTACTTGGGTTCTTTGTGTCCTATCATGGGATCGAAGCCAATCCCGACAAGATCAAAGCCATCAAGCATATCCAAGCACCAAGGATAGTTAAGGATGTGAGGCACCTGACAGGGTGTGTTGCCGTGCTAAGCAGATTCATTTCCAAGTCTGCCGAGCACGCCCTGTCGTTCTTCAAAATCTTGAATATGGCAGGACCCATGAAGTGGACCCCAGAAGCAGATGCATCCCTACATGAGTTGAAGGCCTACTTATATTTTGTGCCCACTTTGGTTCCTCCTAAACCACAAGAGTCATTGCTGCTATACTTAGCAGCAACCAACCAAGTGGTTACACTACTGTAGGATGCTGCTAACGCAACACTACGATCAGTGACCCTTCAAGGAACTGTGTGTGATGCAATAATCGCAGACGGTGGTGTCAGAGAACCGTCTAAAATGTGCAAAATGTTTGCGATGATGGCTGGATCAAACATGTTCAGATTTTAGTTGTGTGTGCGATGCAGGGCATACGGTTCAATTCAATTAACTGTTAGCGATGAGGAGGACCAAAAGAAACGGGCAACTAGATGAAGGCGTGTGCGATACACAGCATGCGGTTCACTCGGATGAACTATTTGTGATTACGAAACACGGAAGAAACGGTCAACCAGATCAAGGTGTGTGTGCGATATACAGCATGCGGTTCACTCGAATGAACTGTTTGCATTGAGACAAGAGAACAGAAACGGTTCAATATAACAAGATGTCTGTGATACGCAAACAGGTCTGTAATCAGAAATGTGTGTGAAGACCGATAACAACACAGACGATTCCTGTTAACAAGCCGTGTGTGTTGTGAGCAAATAATTGCTGGTATCCAATTGTTAGTGATTGATGAAATCATCACCGACGTGTTCCCTTGTTTAGTCCGTGTCACATTTGCTCTGCCTACAGAGCATCAACATATATACTTAAAAAGACAGTACTGAATAACCAAATTAAGCATACAATTAGACAACTAACTACACAGATAACATTTTCACACACCAAAGTAAGCAATTACATGCATACTAAACTAGGAGAAATGAGGATCGAATCATCTACTTCTTGTTCCGACGATGCTTGCCATTTCTTTGCTTCCGGCTGGATCCCTGGCCATTTTGGGGAAGGAGGCACTTCCTGATATCAATGATCGGCCTGTACATGTCGTAGCACGTGTACGCCTCCTTGGCCATGTACACGACATGATCTTTGTCGAGTTTCTCCATACAGGGCGAGTGCTAGGCACGCTTGTCGTTGTTGCAGGAATCCTTCATGTCTCGGTAGTAGGGGTCGATGATGGCCTTGACGAGGTGAACCAGTGAGTCCTTCTCATGCTCCTTGCTGCCCCAGATCTTATATTGGCCCTGGATGTCGACAAGATTCTAGCACGCGATGCCCGAATTCTTGAGCACCTTGACATCGTTGGTTATGTCGACCATAGCGAACATGTCGTGGGGGCTGTTGACAAACATGGCGAAACACTTGCAAGGCCTTGTGGCCAGGCAGTAGTGGTAGACGAGGACGTGGTGGCCCACGCACATATGGGCAACAGTGACCTTGGGACGAGACCAGACACGAGCGCTGGTGTGCTCGATGTCAAACCCGACCACCTTGTACTTATCGTCGGCAAGCAACAACTCCATGATGCGGATGGAGTGCTCCACCCAGACTGGGTGGTTGGTGTACACCATCAAGAGCTCCTCGAACCTTTGGTGGGTGTCCACCATGGCATGGATGGTGAACTGCTGCTCATCGGCGACAGCCGCTCGGAGCGCCATTGGAGCCGCGTAGGATACTCTCTAAGAATTTGTCATGGTGGGTGTGCTTCTTGCAATGGTGGGGCGCGATCAAAAGGTTGAAGAGACACAAGGGTTAAATAGCCGCTGTAAAAAATGGGGGCCAGCCGGCCTGTAATCGTCATGTCTTGTCACGATGTTCATACCAGAGGATTCCAGTGAACGCTTGACAACACCGCACCGCAGTGAGGATTCTAGTGCACGCTTGACAACACCGGACCGCAGTTTGACCACGAGTGGGCTCGAAGAGGCACCAAATGTATCATCGGTGAGCTTGCTCCCGCACTACCCCGCAGTTTGCCGTGCAAGCTTCCCCACTACTAGGGAAAAGCTTATAGGCAGACACTTACTAGTAGCACGGGTTTATAACCCTCGCTACTGCTACTTACTAGTAGCGCGGTTTTTACCCCCCTCTACTACTAATTTGATAATAGTAGCGCGGGTTTATAACCCTCTCTACTACTAAGTGGTCTCTACGGTTCCCCCCGGGGACATGCCATAGTAGTAGCGAGAGGTATAAACCCGCGCTACTACTATCAACTTAGTAGTAGCGCAGGTTTATATCCCTCGCTACTAGTAAGTACAAGGTAGGTGAAATCCCCATATCCTCGGCCGAATCCCTCCTTTCTCCCTCACTCTCCCCCCTCTCTCCATAGGCTCTCCCATGGTGCTGCACACCCCCTCCTCCATGGCGCCCAATGAGTTCACCACCTCGCGTCGTGTGCCTCCTCCTCCATGGCACCAAAAGAGGGAGGCCGCCTCACGCGCCGACGTCCCGGAGCTCATCGGTCTTCCCCGCATCTCCATGCCACCACGTTGGACCACCTCACCACTGGTGACGAGCCCCTGTGTGCCCTCCATCTCATTCCTTTCTTCCTTGTTTCTCTTTTTCCCTCTCCCTGTCCCTCTGATTTTACTCACCTCCCATGCCCGTGCCTGCGCAAGTCATCGACATGGCCAACAAGGAGCTCTATGCCTTGTCCATGAAGAGGACCCTCACACCATCGTCTCGCTCTCCTCTGCACTGGATCCGGTCCCTCTACAACATTCGTCGCTGGATCTGGTCTCCGGTGCCTGTCTGCACCTCCGGAAACCCTTGCCGTCGCTGGATCGAACCATTGACACCATTGACAGCACACACGGGGTCGAGATTTTTTTTGTTTTTAAAATTAATAGTAGTAGCGTGGGTCACAGACACGCGCTACAGATAGTTAGTAGTTGCGCGTGTCGAACCCGCGCTACTACAAACACACGTACTAGTAGCGCGGGATGCACCATGCTACTACTACTAGTTAGCTGTAGTGTCGTAGTAGTAGCGCAGCCACCCGCGCTACTACTAGCTTTTAACCCGTGCTACTATAAGGCTTTTTCCTAGTTGTGCCCGCCCGGCTTGGTTTGCCACGCGTCGGCTAGAAGAGGGACAAATCGTGGGCGTTTATTGGCAAAAATCTTTGTAAAAACAAAGTGTGTGGAATGACTTCGGTCATAAGTTTACCCATGGGTGATGAGGTCAAAGTTACACAGAAGGGTGACGATGGACACTCGAGTGTGATAATTAATTCTACACTATACAAGGAACACAGTGGAAGAAACCAACTGTGTGCAATAATGTCCAAGATCGCAGTCGAGTTAGCTATATAGATCGTGTGATGTGAGATCGACAAGGTAAACAGATTCAAAAATGGTTAATAAAATCAAATCTTAGACCATTGCATATTAAGTTCAAAATAGTGCTACCAATATACGAGTCTCATATGATGCCATTTCGATGATTGTACCACAAAGGCTCGAAATATTACAAGGTTCAAATTCCAGAGATATATGGCTCAAATTCGAAGATTACAAGGTTCAAACTGATATTAGAAATGAAATTCAGCTCATCAGCTGCAAACGCTCGCACTATTCCGCTGAACATGGATATCAGAGAGGTTCAAACTAATATTACCACTTCTAAGTCTCGTTTCAAAACCTCAGAACTTTTGCAAATGGGTTAGCCACTGAGAAGTCATGTATGGGGTTGACACGATGAGTTCCGATTACTCTGTCATCTGAAGCTCCAAAATGAAATTTAGCATTTTTGGAGCCTATTCCATTCTGCCACAGGCGCCGACGCTGAGCAACAAACCATTCATTTTTATGAAATAAATGTAGGGCAAACCTCATTACCTTCAGCACCCTTGCTCTGAGAACAAAGAACCTGGCGAATATAATCTCCGGTAAGGTCCCTCAGTAGGAGTTCAAAGTAATTTTTGAGAGATGCAGATCTAGGCATTCGACGTCATTGTTATATTGCAACACATTATCCACAAGTGGGCCTAATATTATCTATAAAAGAAGAAAATGTGTTAGTGCCTCGATGTATATTTGAACACTACTATAGTCCTATTTGGTTTGCAAGATTTGTAAAATGCACTAACATACCATCTTCGATATGACATGATTAACATGGGCATTAACATGCCATCTTCCATCTATACAATATGTTGGAGTGGATGAAAAGTTCCCCAAGAAAACTAGTACAGATGAATCCAAAGTAGAAATGCATATGTAATGTAACCATATGATTCAAGCATTATCATTGTAAACTTGGAAAAGGAGACATGTATGTACTGAAATCCTCCAAATGAATACTTCAGAAATCGTAGTACATTGTCATTGTATACTTGGAAAAAGGTGTCACAAATTGAACTCCCTTGTGGTTAAAATTTAACAGGAAAGGAAAATCACCTCGATATATAGCTTCTCTAGGCACAGAAAGCATCTCAGGAAAGTGACAACTTGCTCCAGGTTGGGGCTGATAGATTCTAGTGCCAAGACCTTCACCGTGTGTAGTTTCGCGGTCAGGCTTGTCAGAACCATTTTTTGAATGACAGACGAATAAACATCTTCAAAATAAGAAATAATGTTAATATGTAGAAGGAGAGGTAGAAGGCGGCTGTTGTACCTGAACGGGTGTGGATCCAATAACAAGTTCGAACTATTTGTCAGACGAGTAGCCTAGCACTGTCAATTTCGTTGCAGAAATGACATTGATTCTTGTTGAACCTACTTGATCAAGTACAAGTAATCTCTCAAGTGCAGGTTTGTCCTCAATGACCATACCGTGGTACACATCTTGTGATGTCTTCCTGCCAAACCAGCAACACACATAAATAGTCCGGAGAGTCATGGAGGTGATGTGGAATGTACTCAACCCGTTGATCGCCTGAAGACGAATGTACTCGAGTGCAGTACAGCCACATAGCAGGCGACCATGTCATCGTTTGAGAGGCAGACGACAACGAGCTTGAGGTGCTTCAGTCGTGGTAGAATAAGAGAGGGCGCGTCATTAAGAGGGATGGCAGTTCCTGAACTTGGCGACGCAAACGTGGGCGCAAGACGGAGCACGAACATTGGCAGCGAGTGCATATGCCCATCATCAAAAGTGAGCTCCTCGAGCTGATCTAGGGTGGGGGATCCGAACCAGTCATCAAGCTTGGCTCGGTCCCCGCCATTGGAACGGAGCTTGCCTAGTCTAAGGCCTCTGGTTGGGCCAGGGTGACATCCAAGGATCTTGTAGAACTCATCCAAGCTTTTGCGATAGCCATGGCAGCGCTCATGGGTGCCGATGAGGTCGAGAGGGGTGAAGTTCCGTAAGGGGCGCCACCGCCGGGAAAGGACAGTTATCCGCGCCCCACATTTGATTGGGAGGAGGGAGATGATGACTGTCAACATATCATCGGGGAGGTTGCTGATGATGTCCATGCCTGCTGGAGTCGCTGTCGGTGTTCTGGGAATGGGGGTACCCAAACTTGCCTGGCTGCGGCCTACAGCGTGGCTCAAGGGGTGGCCCAGTATGGCCCATGTTCATCAACACAAGCTCAAGACCCTCGCGAGGGGCGAAGCCTCGCGGGGTGGACGACAAGAAGCTTCCTCAGGCACAGCCTCATCAGGCTAGCTCACGAGGAGGTGGAGAGATCAAGGCGGGGTACCTCACGAGGTGCCCGTGACGCAAGCCATGACGACCAAAGCCAGGCAGGCTCCGGCCTGCGCAGAGTCCTTGTTTCCTCTTTGGTGCAAAGGGAGCAAGCACAGGCAAGAGTATCAAGCAAAGGAAAACATTTCGGTGCAACAAGACCAAGACCAGCAGAACGGCAGGATGGAGGTCATCGTGGAGCCCAAGCCGGCATCACCGCCAGAGTCTTTGGCATGCGAGGACTGACTTTAGTCAGGATAAGTGTACTAGATGTTCCTCTTCAAAATGGCCAATTGTTGGCTCCCTTCCCGCTCAATATTTGGGAAGAGGCCCAAGAAGCTGCCCGGGCGCTCCCCGTGCCGGCCTGTCATGACCGTGCTCCTGCTCCAGCGCGCCAAGACACCGCGCTGCTGCTGGCGGTAGCACACGGAGACATCCAAGATCAAGCCCTTCGTCACCCAAGGCCTCCCATGGCCACTGCAGGCTGCCGCGCCTTCACCGCCGGGCTGCGCGGCATGGCCTGGCCGGGCAAGTTCAAGCCAGATTTGCCCCCAAGCTATGACGGCACGGCTGACCCTGCGGAGTTCCTCCAGCTCTATGAGCTGGGCATCGAAGCCGCCAATGGGGATGAGAAGGTCGGGTGAACTGGTTCCCCTTGGCGCTCAACGACGATGCCCGCACCTGGCTCCTGAACCTGGATCCTGGCACGATTTCCTCCTGGGACGAGATGTGCACCCGATTCATCGCCAACTTCCAAGGAACATGCGACCGGCCCCCGGCCATAAGCGACTTGCGCCGCATCAAGCAGCAGCCAGGAGAGACCCTGCAGAAGTTCATCCACCATTTCAACAACGCTCGCCTTAAGATCCCCAGGGTGTCTGAGGAGGCCATCATCTCAGCCTTCTCCAACGGTGTGAGTGACGTCAAGATGAAAGAAGAGCTTGCGATCCATGAAGACCTATGCACCTCCCTTGAGTTGTTCAACTTGGCAACCAAATGCGCGAGGGCTGAGGAAGGACGCCTTTCCCTCCTCGAGCTGCCGGATACCAACCCAGAAGAGAAGAAGCCCAAGGTCAAGGATGTGAAGCGCAAGGGGGCAGCCGTGCTTGCAGTAGATCCGGACACCAAGCGGGGAAGGGATCAGCCTGAGTCGTCCCCGGACGTGCGCGCCGACCGACGCCCCGAGCGCAACGAATGGGGCTAAGGCCGAGGAGGAGGAAGAGGTGGAGAACGATAGGAAGACCATGGCCCTCGCCAAGGGTGGCGCGACCGACCTCGCGAGGACCGATGGCAGGATCAACCTCGCGAGGGAGGCTTGAGGAATCAACCTCGTGAGGATCGTCCGCAAGGCAACGCGGGCCTCCCTCCTCTGCCACCACAGGCAAGGAGGAACGAAGACCATCATCAGGACAAGGGGGCTGGGGGCTTCCAGGAGCCGCGCGCAATCGCTTGCATCTTGGGCGGAGCTCAAGCCCCAGCCTCTCAGTGCATCTTCAAGCAGTTTGCTCGCGAAGTGAATGCAGTCCTCCCCAAGCTCGAAGCCACACGCCCCCTTAGGTGGTCAGCATGTGCCATCATGTTCAGCTCAGCGGATCATCTCAAGTGCG
This sequence comes from Triticum aestivum, assembly GCF_018294505.1. Lineage (NCBI taxonomy): Eukaryota > Viridiplantae > Streptophyta > Magnoliopsida > Poales > Poaceae > Triticum > Triticum aestivum. The sequence continues at coordinate 641,742,514 of NC_057798.1, read as the reverse complement.
CAGCCACAGCCAGAGTCCTCCCGATGCTTTGTTCCCCGATCATCAGCAATGTGCAAGTCACCAGGACTCTCATCGATGGCGGGGCAGGGCTCAATGTCCTGTCTGTCGAGACATTCAATAATCCCCAAGTGCCATACAACCAGCTTCAGCCAACCAAGCCTTTCTCAGGAGTCACTGATGGTTCCACAGTCCCGATAGGAAAGCTCCGCCTTCCTGTCACCTTCGGGAAGCGCGACAACTACCGCACTGACCTCATTGACTTTGACGTCGCGCACATCCGCCTGTCGTACAATGCCATCCTTGGGTACCCAGCTCTGGCCAAGTTCATGGCCATGACTCATCATGGTTACAATGTCCTCAAGATGCCAGGAAGCGGTGGAGTCATCACAGTGCCTTGTGAAGAGAGAGACGTAGTGTGTTCTTTGGAGCGTGCTTTTCAAGCCGCATCAATTGAAGACCCAGATCACAGGAGCAGAAGGCTTCCCGAGGCAGTCCCTAAGAAGAAGAAGGCATTGCCTGGTCAGAACCCTTGGGAGGCAAGCCCCTCAGAGTCCGCGCCCGTTCCAAGGGCGCCTCCTACTGTCTCATAGGAAGGTGCGCCCGACGCCCTCCTCGAGCAAGGCTCGGGGGCTCTCTCCTGGAGGGCCATCGACTTTGCTAAGATCACGAGGGAGGCGCTCGGGTACCACTTGGAGGCGTGTTTCAAAGCACGTTTCCCTCAGGCAGGAGCGAGGCAAGGAGGGCCAAACCCTCGGGAGTTCGTCAGCGAGATCATTTAGGAGCTGCTGGAGTCAAAAGTCATAAGTGGCAGCCGTCGCTTACCATCCGTAGCTCCCCATCCGGGCGAGGATGGTGGGCTGCGCATCTACATCAACATATTAGGTCTCAGCCGAGCCGCCTCTCAGGAGCGCCTCTGGCCCTCACGCGTGGGACACTGCAAAGGTCCACCCCACAGCTATGTTCGCATGCCTTACGGCTTGCGGAACGCGGCTGCTATGCGCCAGCGCCTCATGAGGAGCATCCTGTTGGCCCAGGCGGCCAGGCATTCCGCAGTCCTGGCAGAGATAGAGATGGTCCGCGAGGAGCCACCAGCGTCTCCGGAGCCTCCCGAGGCTCTTGGGCCTGGGGGCTCGTGAAGATTGGCTTCCGCAGCACACGACGTTGCTACTTTAGCATCCCTTCATCTTCAACACCATCAGGTGACATCTTTCGAGTTTCATTTTTCAGCTGGGAGCGCCCTCAGGGCTGCATTATTCCCAGGCCGCGTGGGTCCATCCCTGCGGCATGTATCCCTTTTGTTCATATTTTTAGCTTGCTTTGTTGGGGGCGCCCCTCGGGCTGCATTATCCCCAAGCCACTTGGGCCTGACCCAGCAGCATGTATCCCTCTCGCATTTATTCGGGTCATGCGTTTGACCCACCATGATCATTACTTGCTTGTGGCGACACCTTTCTTCCTTCATGCCGGCAGCTTGCTCGTTAAAGGAGGGGTACCTGAGCATCGCGACTCATGGACTCTTACTGGCTCTCCAGCCCTCACCTCCTGGCCTTTTCCACGGCATCGCGACCTGGCATACCAGCGACGGCTGAGCTCGCTCGAGGGCCGGGACCCGAGGATGTAGAGCGTCGGCATCAAACCAAATTTGCAGGAGCACATTACAAGTAAAGGCACAGAGCCACGCCCAACCCACCTTGATGTAGGGCCCCATGAGTCCCGCGCTGGCTCACGGGTGTCCAGATACACCTCGCCAAGCCCTACCGTGCCAGCCACGTGTCAGGGCGGGGCTTTACACGCCCCGGGGGCTCATCCCGGAGGGGAGCCCCCTCCCACGCACCAGTGGAAGCACCATGCTCCGCGCTGGCTGACGACACTGTCGAGGAGCGGCTATGCTCGTACATATACAGAAGCGCTATGCTTCGCGCTGGTGAAAAACAACTAAGGGTGGCCCCCGGCTGCATCAACCTCAGGGAGCCCAGAGCTCAGTGTCCGGCCTCGTCGTAACGCCTCCCCTCGGGAGTGCCGTGTGAGGGGGCTGGACACGGGGGCTACGCCTGGGTCACGCCTAGACGCACGCCACCCAGCCAGGCCCCTTGGGCCTGGTTCGTCGCATGTCTCTCCCCAAGCGGAGCCAAGGTACGAAGGCCGTTTGAATGTCAAGGGGACTCCTGAGAATCGCGACTCAGGAGCCTAACTGGTCACGTAGCCCCTCACCCCTTAGTTCTAAAAGGCTAACGGTGGTTGAGGTATGCGCGGGGCCGGGCTCTGCCGACGTAGAACGGTAAATCTGTTCACACATCTCCCCTCCCTACTTGCTATTCGCACGTCAAGGGGGACTCCTGAGCATCGCGACTCAGGAGACTAACTGGTCACGTAGCCCCTCACTCCTTGGTCCCGTCATGGTTTCCGGTCGAGGCTAACGGCGGCTGAGGTATGCGCGGGGCAGGGCTCTGCCGATGTAGAACACAAGCAAGTAGGAAGGAAAATCGCAAATCTCAAGGAATCCAAAAGCAGATATTAGAGTCCATAGATTGTTTCCACAACGCCAAACACAAGTTTAAACGCCTCCACGAGGCATGATGCATGTTGCAGGAGCTGAAAGCGGGACAGGAGCCGCAAGGGGGTCACTTTCCGGCAGCGCCATCGCTGGCGGCGGAGCTGCGCTGGGCGGTTGCGCTTCGTGGAACCTCAGGATTAGCAGCATCTCGCCTTGGCTTGGTGCTGAAGGCACGGAACCTCGCCAGCAGAGCCTCCACTCGACCCTTCACAGCTTCAGCAGTGGCGGCGGCAAGATCGCCACTCACAGGCTCCAGCAGGCTGTCAAGGTCGATGTTGGGGTCGCGAAGATAGACGTGGGTGAAGACGTGCGTCAGTGCTGCAGAAGAAAGGACACGCGCCTCAGCCTCAGCCGTTTGGCCCAGGCCGATCGCGACATCTTCAAGGGCGTGGACCAGGAAAGGAAGCAACTTGGTGGGGCCGTCCTCGGCGCCGGCCAACGGACTCTCCATGCCGCTGTCATAAAGCGTCTTCAGCAAGGAGCGAGCTTTCTCTTCCAGCTTCGCGAAGGCCACACGGTCCTCGGCCAGGACCAGCGCCTTGCCATCCAGCTCGATCTTCCTCGCCTCCAACGACTGCTCCAGCATATCCAAGCGGCCACGGTGCTCATCAAGCTCGGCATCCCAGTCCTTGGCGGCAGTCTCGTGAGCCTTCATCTCTGCCTCCTTCTCCTGGCGGTCACGGGCCTCCTTGGTGAGCTGGTCGTGAAGGCCTTGCAGCTCGCTCTCCAGCGCCTTGCAGTGACCCTGAACATCCGCAACCTCCCCCAAGGCGGCATCGCGAGCGGCCCTGTCCTGAAGGATGGCCTGCTTTTCCTCGTCACAGGCCGTCCGCGGCCTGAACTAGCGCCGCTCGAATTGAAGCATCAGAGCGGACCCAGCCGGGGGCCAGCTCCAGGCGCCCGGCCACCAGACGAGGGTCGGCGCCCTGGAGATCTCCTTGCAGTAGGTCTAATTCAGCAGCAGCACGATCCAAGACAGTAGACGGGGTCGGAGAAATGGCAGTTGGCGGAGTAGGAGGAGAAGACGACAGCGAGATCGCGGCACCATGAGTAGGGACCTTCTGCACCCCGATGATCATGGCGGTGGCGTCAGACGAAGGCGCCTCGAGAGTCGCTTGGGCCACGGGGGCTGAGCTCGCCCCAGCATGCCCCGCCTGGTCTCGCGAGGATGACCGGGCAGGGGAAGCCTGGTCCTTGCCGCACCCTTCTCCCGTGGGTGGAAGTGCTGCCCCAGACAAGGCCTCAGGGGCCCCCTTCAGCCTTTTCACCGCAGGCGCCAACCTAGCCCAGGAATATGAACGTCAAGCCTCAGCAGCAAAGCAAGAAGCAAAACGAGAATCAAGCACTTACTGATCATTGCCCACGGACTCAAGCAACCTCCAGCCGAACATGAAGCCAGAGAGTCGGCTGCTTGGGTCAACTTCGGGAGCCTCAGGAGTAGGAGGCGCGCCTGCAGATCGCCTCAGAGCCAGAGCAGGCTCAAGGAGAACCAGCCCCGACCTGTCTTTATTCAGGATCAGGGGCAGGCTCTCACTACCTCGCTCGTTGCCATCCTCGTCATCATCCGGCATAAGGGGAAGAGCGCGGGACCTGGGCCGAGGGAGGGGCTCCCTCGACTCCCCGTCGGTCTCCTCAGAGCCAGGCTCCTCTTCCTGCCCCTCTTCTTCATCCTCTCTGCCGGAGTCACTGGAGGACACGTTCACCATCGTCCGGGCCGCCAGGTCCTCAGGAACCACCACGGGCACGGGCCCGTCCCTGATGAAGGCAGGCATGGAGTTCACCACCTGCTCCCAATCGTCCCGAAGGAATAGGGGTACAGGAGCACCCTCCAGCCTCGCCACGTTTCCCCCAACCAAGGATTGGACGACCACGGCCAGATCTTTGTCGGCCAAGACTACGGAATTCGGGCAAAGCCTCCACAGCAGGAGTGAGTATTGTCGAAGCGGAGCCACACGGTGCTCCAGGAACTCCCTCAGGAGCGACACGCCGGTCAGCTTCGCCATCGCCATGTTGCCCGGCCACAGGTCCCCGTCCATCCTCTCCGGCACTGGCTTCGTGTAGGAATCGACGAGCTCCGCCCGAGACCAAGCGTCGACGATCTCAGGCCGCCTCATGGGCAGGATCAGCCGAGTATGGATGCGCCCAGCATCCACCATAATCCACTTGCTCCGAAAGCCTTCAATCCTCTTCCCGGGCTTCCAGATAGCATTGGAAACGGAGTATGCAACGAAGCTCGCGCATGTGGAGATAGGGTCGTGAGAGACCCGGAGGTAAAATAATGGCGCAACAAGGCCACTGAGGGCTTTACCCCGACATGAGCTTCGCAGTAGTAAGCAAAAATCGCCAGGAGAAGAACAGAGCTGGGATGGAGGTGCAGAGCTTGCAAGTTGTAATGGTGGAGAACAGAAAAGAAGAACTCGGAAAAGGGAGGCACCAGTCCGGCGACGATGGCGCTCGCGAAGAGCGGGTAGGAAGTGCTTCCTTGGTCCTCGGGAAGGGCGGAGCCAACCTTGACTGCCGCCACCTCGTCGCTGCCCTGCGTCGCCATCATCTGGCGCATCCGGGCAAGGCTCCTCTCCGACACGTTCGGAGAATCCAAGGCGAGCGAGTACCAAGCTCCGGCCGGGGTATGGCGGGGCGCCATGCCTTCCTAGGGCACAAGGTTGGAGCAGATCTGGGGATTTCGGGAGCGAGAAGGATGAAAGCAAGAAAGGGGATCTGGGCAATGGTTGAAGAAGGCAAAGAAGGTAAGCATGGCCGGGCACCACTCACTTGTCAATTCATGCAGTTGCCAAGGCGTCATGGGGAAGCGGGGACGCCCACGCCCAATCAACCGCCACACGGCGCCCAAGGCCGCAGGCTGTTGGGGCCCGCGGCGCTTCGCACTTGCCCCTTCGCTTCTCTGCTAAGCCAAGTCCAGGCCTGCCTTGGGCCCGGGGGCTACTGTCGGTGTTCTGGGAATGGGGGTACCCAGACTTGCCTGCCTGCGGCCTGCGGCATGGCTCAAGGGGTGGCCCAGTACTACCCATGTTCATCAACACAAGCTCAAGACCCTCGCGAGGGGCGAAGCCTCGCAGGGCGGATGACAGGAAGCTTCCTCAGGCATGGCCTCATCAGGCTGGCTCGCGAGGAGACGGAGAGATCAAGGCGGGGTACCTCACGAGGTGCCCGTGACGCAAGCCATGACAACCAAAGCCAGGCGGGCGCCAGCCTGCGCAGAGTCCTTGTTTCCTCTTTGGTGCGAAGGGAGCAAGCGCATGCAAGAGTATCAAGCAAAGGCAACCATTTCGGTGCAACAAGACCAAGACCAGCAGAACGGCAGGATGGAGGTCATCGTGGATCCAGAGTCTTTGGCAGGCGAGGACCGACTTTAGTCAGGATAAGTGTACTAGATGTTCCCCTTCAAAATGGACAATTGTTGGCGCCCTTCCCGCTCAATATTTGGGAAGAGGCCCAGGGCCTCGCTCTATAAATAGAACTAACCACTCTCAAGGCAGGGGGAGCAGTTGAACCTTAGCTAGAAACACCAACACAAGAACACCCCTCGCGAGGCAGTTCTTGCTTCTATTGTTCATCATCATCCCCTGAGGCAATCCACCACTCCACAAACTAGAGTAGGGTATTACACCACAATGGTGGCCCGAACTAGTATAAACCTCGTGTCCCTTGTGTTGTTCTTTGTGTAGTTTAGATCCTTGCAAGGCAACAAGACATAGGTAGGTAGGAGGTGCGATCTCCGCGTGCACCCTAGAGTTCGAACCTAGAGGGTCTGCCGGAACCCGAAATACGACAGTCGCTTGTGGCTCTAGCTCGCCCCGCCTCCGCTTGTTGGCAGGCCCGTTCTCCACCTCCGGAGTCTCCTTGTCAGCGGCGCTTTCTGGTAGAAATGAGAGTACAGGGAATATTTCGTTAAAATAGGGCAACAGAAAAGTGTATTGGTAACTAGAAGTTAGTAGGTAGGAATATAGTAAGAAAAGGGAATAACAATTGATTGCTTAAATAGCACACAATTCATTTAACATTGCTGGGTAAGTCAACATGTAGATAGTTGAAAAGAAAACGTACTTTGAACAAACTCAGGACGGATGATTTTGTCGGGGAAGTTAGCATATATCTCATGACCAGGCTCTTTTATCTACAGTCCAATTTTAGTGCCAGCTTTCATTACATAAAACTTAGAAATTTCTTTCCAAAAGCCAGCGCCAAATAGGAGGCCCCGCGTTCATCAAGTAATATAGTAGCAACGATTGTATATCCACAATTTGTGTGCAGTACGACATCCATGCAACCTTGATCTATGTAAAGGGAAAAATTGTGCACTACATAATCTGTTGCATAGCAAGGGATGCGCTGCAGAAAATGGTAGGATTGTTAAAGAAAATACGGTAACATGCAAATATGGGCCAAATTTAAAGAACTGTACAAAATTTGAAATCTAAGAACAAAAAACTATAATTAAACAGGTAGGGTAAACATGATGTCATAGAAATATGAGAGTAATTGAAAGAACAATACATCATTAATTTGCCTAATATAGAAAGATGAGAGGAAAAATCCCCTTTGACGTATATGGTGCATGTGGTACCTTTTATCCAAATGTAGCACTATTTAGAATATCTTCAGGAAAGCAGGCCATGCCAACCGATTTAGAGTGAGATTGAACATACCACACACATGCTCAAGTCATCTGGTATGGTGGGATGGAATCTCTAGCGGAGGTCACAAGGTCCTGATGTGTCGGCGCACTGTCCACTCTATGAATGAAAGAAAAGCCTGAAATCAGCAGGAATAAAAATGAATTCACGGCGATTTCCGCCGGGTGATTAAAGGAGGCAGATGAACTGGGATGAGAGATGAGATAATATCTCATTAAGTTAGTTACCTTGTCATCCATGAGAAAAAACCCTCAGTACGGCAGATTCCCTAACCGAGCGGAGCTGGGTGGACCGCGAGCAGCGTCAAGAAAGTCGATGGCGATAGGCGGTGGCAAGTGGAAGTGGCGAAATGCAGTGGGTTTTGGCGGTAGCCTGGCGGAGGCGGCAGACGTCAAGCTAAGTGGTTACCGCCGTGATAGGCGGTGCAATGCATAGACGCAGAGGAGCTTGTGCAGGTGTGAATGGGGACCGGAGGCATGGGGTGGCGGGCGGGGGTGATGGTTTTTGTGACGTGGGGATGGCGAGGGTTTTCTTTTTTCTTTTTAGAATTGGGTGGTGAGGGTTTTCTGTCCCACAAAGAATTTCAGAGGCAATGGTTTGCTAGAGCCAACCGTGTGTGATTGACGCAAGAAGCAAAATGAAAGCCATTACACACGGTTCCAATTTTGTGAACCGTGTGCGATTGAAGCAACAGGCAAAATGAAAGTCATTGCACATGGTTCCAATTTTAGGAACTGTGTGTGATAGACGTACTACCTCCGTCCTGGTTTATTGGTCCTCTCTATAATTTTTACCAAATTTCGACCAAATATTTGACTACGAAATGTTTATGCATGTCAGCAAAAATTATATCACTGAACACTATGTTCAAATACGCATCCAACAATATATTTTCTGTTGACCTGCACTAACATTTTGTCAGTTAAATCTTTGGTCAACATTTAACACAACTACAAAGGGGACCAACAAATGAGGACGGAGGTAGATTCCATCAACCGAACTGATTACTTCCATATCCTACAGTTAGACATAAGTAAACATAGATTAAACATACTCAGACATAGATAATAAGCGTACACGTACACAAGCATAGTTCAACCGTCATAACGCATGCTCAAGCGTACATAGTTCGATCCCACATCTCATCTCACAAGCCGGCATGATCCCGAAGCTTCTCCAGGTACTCGGCGTACACACCATGCTCCACCCTGCGAGCAAACTTCTACTTGAAGGAGCCAATGGCCCGTCCTCTTGCATGCTCCAGAACACTTAGATACGTGTCATGAAGCTTGTGGTTGTAGAATGGGCATCAATAGCCGCCGTTCCAGGTCCTAATACACCTGTTATACATTCCCGCATAAAGCTCCATCAAGATTTGCCTATTGTACCTCTTATGGACATCTTCATCCTCGATGTCCACATCGTCTGACAGCACCTATACAAGTAGTAAAATAATGTGGCGTCAAATTAATGTTTACAAACTAATCTCTAGCGAACATTTGGCAGTTGCCAAAAATTGGCATCAAATCAATGATTATATGTCGTGAAGTAGGATTAGGAATTTATGGGTATTTACTTATACATATCTAGAGATTATGGTTCAATTTTTAAGCACATTCGTCTATGTATAGACCAATCTTGAAGAAAATAATGGCACAAACATATGTAGGTCATTCAAAATCAATTGTCAAGTCCTGGCTAGGAATTATTAGCACGAACACAGATGAAACAACTAATCATTTATCACTTGTACCATTCAAACAATCAATACACTACACGGATCTAACGAAACTTACTCAGATTTCATGGATTGGAAGAACATAACCATAGGATTTCTATTCCAAAAGGGGGGAGGCAGGAGTAACCAGAGAAACCCTGGGATCTACTGGACACATAAATGGGTATAGATGACTAACCAGTTGTCCGTCGTCGTCGGAGTCGTCGCCGAAGTGGTCGTCCGAGTCGTCGCCAGAGTCATCACCAGAGTTGGTGTGGAACTCCGCCTCCGGCTGTGGAAGTTCGACGCCGTCGACGACGGCAACCTCTGTCTCCATCTCCACGCCGTGCTCCGGTGCTTTAGCAGCCCCGGCGTCGCCACTCCCTCCGATGGGGCGCTTCAGCGGCATCCTCATACACTGACGGCTTTGATGACTGAGAACGTCGTTGAGGATGCAAGCGGGGAGAGGGGATCTTGTGTGTGGCGAGGATGGGGGGTGTGGCCGCTCGGGCGCACCATTAATATGGAGTAGCAGGAGAGAGGCGAGCGGCGGTCAAACCGCTGGCTCGCCTCCCGGTGAGCCTGCGCACCAGACTGCTGGCATGCCTCCGTCATTTTGCACAGGTACTCGCATGCCTCCCGATGACACTACGCACCGAGCACGCCTCCGTCAATTCACACACATGCGTGCATGCCTCCCGGTCTGCCTCCGCGGCGGACTGCTCGCATGCGTCCCGTCAACTCACGCCTACTCGCATGGTACACGGGTCGCGTGGCCGCACATATATTGTTTTTCTATTTGGATGATTAATGATGCCTCTTTATTTTTTGCTTAACCGAAGCATGGCACGTATCCATTGTTGGTCTAACGCTCACGGTTCGAGTAAATAGTCTATTTGGGATATTGGTTCCCAATTATTAATAATCTCCCATTTGTAATTAGATAAAGATTACATCAAAACTGGTCTCAAATTTGACAAAAAAGCACAATACAACTTTGTATTGGTGTCCATATGACAACACAATTAGTTTCATGAACTTCAAATAAGTTTTGGATGTACTAGACTTTAAAAATCAAGATTCTCATTTGTTTGAAATTTGTTGCATGGGGAGTAAACATGCACCCAGTGAGACACATGTGTTTTTGCCATCCATTTAGGTGCACTGTCACATGTGCATGTAGCTCGAATTTGATTTTTGCACATTATACCCGTAGAAAATCAACCAGTTAATGTACTAAAACGTCTTAATGATCTCTGATTTTTTTCAAAATTAAAACGTCCCTCCTTTGGTAACATATATAATTGTGGTGGATTCGCAGTGTGTCTATGGGTGTGTGCGTCTGGGGGTGGCGAGTGGCTCGCAGTACACTACGAGTTGTGAGCCACCGTGTGGGTTGGGCGTTTTGTTAGGCAGGCCGGTGCCACAACAGAGTTGTGAATTCGTAATTTAAAACATTACACAACCATTTCATACATACATGTTTTGGCCACATGCAGTCGGTGGTAGTCCTACACGACACACAATACTCGCGTATGACACTTTCTATGGGCCCGCGAGGTTGTCGTCCATCATTTTGACGAACAGCCGGTAGTGAGGTTAATTTGGCCAGCAAGGTAGAATCTTTTTTCTTTGTGTTATGGTGGTATATAGTATGCGTCGAATAGGTGGGAGGGGACTAGCATATATATATATACACACTATACATACGCTTCCGTGAACAAGTACACCTCACTCAGTGTTGGGACATTTCTGTTTCTGAGGCACGTGCCACATCAAAATTGTGAAAATGGCTATTCAAACATCACACAACACCTCTTTGCGCCACATGCATGCAGGCGGTGGTTATCCTAGCTAGGACACTCACTTGTGACTCTTCCATCTATGGGCCCACGAGGCCATCGTCGATGCATGTGCATCACTTTAACCTACATCGGGAGAGGTTAATTAATGTCACCATCAATGAGGATTCTTTTTGGGTTGTATTACGGTAGGACCATATAGTATGCGTCGAAGAGGGGAAGGGGACCATCATATGTAGTACGCTTCATGAACCTCGCTCTGTGTGGGTGCATGGTTTACGGTTTTTGAGGCATGTGTGATGCATCAAAGTTGTGCATTTTAGGTATTATATTGAACATATGCTTGGCCCACTTGCAAAGTTATGGTGGTTGTCCTCTTGCACCCACTTAAGCGGTTATCAGCGATATTAATGCTTTCCACTTGTGGGCCCGCTTGGTCCATCACTACTTTTTACCTGACAATGAGAGTGGTTAATTGACTTAGGAGGGGGTTATTTTTTTTCTTGTAAATATTATATATATATATATAGAGAGAGAGAGAGACACACATATGAGCACACATGCATGAATTTGTACGCATGAATCCCTCCCATCGAGTCAAAGTGGCCAGTACAACGACATGCCATGAACCGATCTTGCTCTGTGTAGGAAGAGTATACTATTTTTGATGCACGCACCACATCTATGTTGTGAAATGGTATTCAAACATGCATGCACGCATCACCTCCGTACATATGCATGTAGTGGTTGTGTTCGAATGGTACACTCCCTCGCGTGGTTATCGGCGACAAGCCTATATATTCATGGGCCCGCATGGACATCCATGATCACCTTGACCGACAACAAGATAGGTTACAATGGCGGATTCTTCATTTGGTTCGTGTTATCGTAGTATAGGTCATTGTGAGATTCACACCTAATTAAATTTTGAGAACATATACTATGCACGCGTGCATGCATGAATCCTCGTCATCGGCTTGAAGTGTGGTGTAACATACATATGCGCATCAACCTAACCCTCACTCAATGTGGGGATTTCTAGTTTGAAATCACGGAGCCACATTAAAGTTGTTCCATTGTGTACTAAAAAACACACCTGATCCATACATATGTTTGGGCCACATGCATGCAGTGGTTGTCTTCGGGGACTAGCTAGTTGCGTGATTATTGGCGAGCTAGCCTAGCCATCTAGGGTCGCATGGACGACCATCACTTTGACTAGCAACAAGAGAGAGGTTGTACGAACAATGTGGATTATTCTTGGTCCATTTTATGATCAATCTTGGTGAGATGCTTCTTTGGCCC
>NC_057798.1:641712378-641729931 GCF_018294505.1 Triticum aestivum | reverse complement strand
TTCGCAGTTTGGTAGGTGAACCACGGTTGGGGGGCATCAATTCATAGCTTAGGATTCCCTTCATGCTGACACGAGGGAGGGGGCTGCTAGCTACTTCGCACTTTGCTAGGTGAGCCTCGATTGGGGGGGCATGCATTCATAGCTTAGGATTCCCTTCATGCCGACACGAGGGGGGCAGGCAATATCGTGCGCTTTGTGAGATAGGTGTGACATCGAAGTTGCATTTGGTATTTGAAAATCAAACCAGACTTTTCATACATATAAATTTGGTCCACATGCAAGTGTGTTCGGGTTCTGACCCTCTCCCGCGTCATTTTTCGCGAAATTTGTGAACATTAGACAAGTCGGATGACGCAACAGACACGGTTCACTCAAACTAACTGTGTGCCACGCCTGTGCCCCTGTCACGCACACATCCGCATAGTACATTTTGCTCCACGAGGCTCCCCCTCACAAAAATATCTGCCCGCCTCGAGGGTTTTTCTATTTCATAACACACGGTTGTTATCTCCAGACCGTGTGCGATGTTTCTTCTTCCCAATCCCACTTGCATCCTAGAAAATATCTGCCCGCCTCGATGAGGGTTTTTGTGTTTCATAACACACGATTGTTATCTCTGGACCATGTGTGATGTTTCATGTTCCCTATCCCGCCTGCTCCTAGAAAAGATCTACCTGCCTCGAGGGTTTTTCTGTTTCATAACACACGGTTCTTATCTCTGGACCGTGTGCGATGCACCATCTTCAAAATTTTCAGTTGCCCCGGCATTTCACTCCCCGTTTGACTCCCGCATTGTAAAATTTTCAGTACCCGCGTCATTTCCACAAACACCCCCCCTCCACACACACGCACACAAACACACACACACACACACACACACGAAAACCTCCTCGGGCACACGCGCCCACACACACACTCTCCCTCGCTCGAAACCATAGCAAGGTCCCCGCCACCGCCGCCGCCGCGAGACCTCCATTGTCAACATCTGCCGGTTTGCCCGTGCAGCGTACCCACTGATCTCCTACCAAGGTCGCCCTGAGTTTCTTAGATGAAGCCTGCCAAACGCCCCTTTTCCCCTAGATCTCCATCCCCATCCCCATCCCCCACTCTAGAGCGTCGCAGTCTAAGCCCGCTAACGCTTCCCGTGGAGCTCGAGGAACGACTGGCCCAAAAGAGGTGTATCACGGTCTCTTTCCCCGACGTCGCCGAGGAAGCCGACGACCATTACTGGCGGCAGTAACTCAAGCAACGGGCTAGAGTGTGCAGGCATGTCTCTTCTGACAGCTATGACATCAAGCTCATGGACAGTGACGGCCTGATGCGGGCTATGCTGGAGGTTAAGTGGCCCACCCCCAATCCCTCAGGTTCAACCGCCGTCGATCTCATGCATGGCCCCGCCGCTGATCTCCTCTGGCTCACTGTCAACAACTTGCCATCCTACATCGCCATCCTACCCCTTTTGTCATTTCTGAAGGACACGGTCTGCGACACTGGCTTGGGATCCACAGCTTCCAAGTTACACCTCATCGACAGCGACCACGAGGAGGGCACCCTCTCCAGCTCTTCCAAGGGGAAAGAGCCCATCTGCTCTTCCAAGGGGAAAGAGCCCATCTGCGACACCAGGGAGGGCACCCTACAACCATGTTCTTCCAAGGGGAAGGAGCCCATCTGCGATAACATGGAGCGCATCCAGGATCCATGCTCTTCCCACGGGAACGAGCCCATCTGTGACAAGTGTGGAAACCCATGATTTGTTTTGCCATGCCTCTTCACCGGGGGAACCCATGATTAGTTTGTGAAGTCCCGTTCGTAGTGTAGTGAGAATATGCCCAGTTTTAATTGCTATATCGGGTTGTTTGCAGTATGCCTTAATTATTTCAGTAGTTCACAATGCGATGCTCTGTATGTGAAATTATTTAATGTGCAGTACATTTCATCAATCTAGTTTTAAACATACCGATAGGAATGCTTATATTTGCTTGTTGTTAAGCCTGTTATAGCTAGCATATGCCTCTTTTAAAGTTTTTTGATTATTCTGTTGTTTGTAGTTAGCATATGTCCAGTTTCAAATGCTAACTTTGGTTGTTTGTAGTATGCCTTGTTTATTCCAGTTATTCACAATGTGATGATCTATATGTGGAAGTATGAACTGTGCAGTTTAATTTCATCAGTACCGGTTTCAACAATGCCACTATGGCCCTGTTTGTTTCAGATTCTGGGACCAGATTCAGCTTTGTTAGTGAAGCCGAAGCTGGAATCCGAAACAAACAACTATTTGGATTCAGCTTTTCCAGTGAAGCTGAGTATGGATTTGGGTCATTTTTAGTGCAGTTTCCTGAAGCACCTCAAAGTGTACTTCGATGGTGAAGCTGATTCGCAGAAACAACTTCGCCACTGAAGCGAATCCATAGGTGATTAAAATCCAAGCGAAGCTGAAACAAACAGGGCATGAATGACTACACTTGGTTGCTGCATCTTGTAGTTAAACATGCCTTTCCATTTTTATTTAACAATAACCAGTGTACTTAGACCGGCACAATATCAGTTTGAATGACTATGTTTGCTTGTTGTTAAATATTAGGCCTGTTGTAGTTAACACACCTTTTCACTTGTTTTGCTTTACTAGCATGCTTAAACCTGCACACTGAACCTATCTTTTGGAGATTATTTTGTCTGCCATGGATAATTTTGGTTGATGTTTAGCCTGTTGTGCTTAACATGCTTCTCGATGTCCCTACACAGGACAATTTTGGGAACGACTGTTGTTTTCCATCGAGGTTAGTTTCATCCCATGGCTTATATATGCTCACTGTTTAGGATATCGGTAGCTGGCACCATACATGCCGGGGGCTGATAAGGGACTAATCAGTGAATCAGACTTTTAATTGAATATATCTGCAACCCATTTATCATTAGGTTAACTAGGGCCATATGTAATATATCTGAGGCTACATAGCGACATGCACTCTACTTAATGTCTACATATGCAATCCTAGGCTACATAGCAACAAGGAAGAGTGTTACCTTAATGTTCTAATGATGTCTAGATACACGTAGAAGAGCAGCAGCAACAATAACAACAACACAACCCTGTTTGGATACTCAACTTAGCTTACAGGTTAGAGTTAGTTTCTAGCTCATGACTAACCCTGAACTAACTCAATCCAAAGAGGTGTTTGGATGACAGGGTTAGATACTTAGATTGACAATAAATGCACTAGGAGAACTAGCTCCAATTAGCACCTCTTGGGTTGGATAGTTTTTTTGGGTGGGTTATAGATGCAACTAGCTCAAATAGCCCTCATGTTTAGATATACATTAGGGCTATTTGAGCCCGAACTAGCTCAAACTAACTCTAAACCATGGAAACAACATCAGTTAATCAGCCGATAATTTGCAAAGAATGCAATAAACTCCTTCCGACCCATAATATAAGATGTTAATTCATATAATATGTGAGTATATTGGATGTTATAAGATATTATAAAAGAGTGGTGTACTACATGATTGTGCAATTGGTGTTTATCTTCTAATATTAACTTGGTGCTTTTAGGTACATATATTATTGGTAAATATATGTGCTTTGACCCTTTCTACATATGGGGAAATGAGATATCGATGAACGAATATCAAGTGAGGAAGCTGATAAAGATTGTTAGTAAAATGGGTCAAAAGATGGCAATTAAACTATTTGTTTACACTTTATCCAATACAACATTGAACTGCGGGATGGTAAGTAAGAACTCTGCAGCCTTCTTTTTAATGCCCATAATGAGTTATGTTAGATGACAATGGTTGAATCTTTTTCCTTTGCAGTGGTTCCCAAAGCAGTTTACTAAAGATTACCTCTCAAACTACATGATTGGTGGGCATGCAAAGGTTAAAGTATTTCTACCAGAATACGATGATTATCTAGATGTTTCCATGAAGACCGTGAAGGGTGGGCGGTCGGCCATCACAAGGGGTTGGACTAGAGTCGTGCGTGCCGTCTGCATGTAGGAGGTCACAATATGGGCATTCCGCTTCACCTTGTTCAGGAACGAGAATGTATTTCACCTCTTTCTTTACCGTCTTTAATAGTACAAGTATATAGTTGTGGTTCATCATTCTTTATTTGGTTCTTATGTAATTCTTGTTGTGTACCTATGAATCGAATAATGCATTTGTTGTTTGAACCTGATGGATAGGAATAAAGCTATAGCATACATTCAATTTCAATTTTAGTTTCATTTTCAATTTCAATTTGATATAACAACAATTAAATTACGGGTGAAATTACGCTCTCAGGTTTTTACGGCACACACGGTTGGTAAAATACAAACATTTTCAATATACACCATAATCTAAGATGATTCACAAAGAGGAAACGTGTGCAAGGGTGCACACAGTTGCCGTTTGTAAAGCATGTGCAATGTCAGACAATATCACAAATGGTGCTAGAAAACTACCGTTTGCGGTAGTTGCCTTATCATACACGATTCGCAACCATGAATTGTTTCTGATGACGTATGCATCATAAACATTGCACCACAGAATAGCTTGTGCGATAGTTGCCTTATGGTACACGGTTTGCAACCATGAACTATTTCTGATGAAGTATGCATCATAAACATTGCACCATAGAATAGCGTGTGTGATAGTTGTCGTGTACAACGATGTTACGACGGTTCGACGTTTCGTAATCCTATCCGACACTCATATGGAGATTAGATAATCTTCTTAATTAGTTATCGCATATAGTTTGGGAATGCTTATCATACACTTTCTATAATAGTTAACCATTTGTTATGGGCAGCGCATCGTAAGCGTAGCACCACAGAATACCGACTGCGATGGCAATGCGACCACAAATGAAATGGAGTAGTATATGGCTCCTATCCCCGACAGTTCTTGGGTCATCTGGGAAGGACCCCCTAATTGACGTCACTCACTAGGCGACGATTCCAAATGTCATCGTGGAAAGTGGTTAAAAACCGTTTGTATAACATCAACGCATACTAGTGTTAGTGCAGCCTTGGTGGCGCAGCGGGAAGTGGACGAGGCAGAGAGTGAGCAAGGACCGGCAGAGTTAGATAAAGATCAAGACAGAAGTAAGCACAGCAGCGATGGCAACCCAAAGGACATGGCAAGGAAGAAAGTGGTGCAGCGCCCAGTGTACTTTGTCAGTTCCTTGTTACAGGGGGCTCGATCGAGGAACTCTCATGTGCAAAAAATTATCTTTGGTCTCATCATGGCCTCAAGGAAACTGTGCCACTACTTCCAAGCCCGTGATATTACGGTTGTCACTCGCTTACCGTTGCAAAGGATACTCCGAAACCCTAAGGTTACTAGCAGAATAGTGGACTGGGCTTTGGAGTTATCCAGTTTTGGTCTGAAGTTTGAGATGACATCAACAATTCAGAGCTGCGCGTTGGCAGAGTTTATTTAAGAATGGAAACCAACCCCTATTGAGGAAGTGATAGAAATAGTTATCCCCGACAAGGAAGCGCCCCAAGAATGGACCATGTATTTTGATGGTGCCTTTTCCCTACAAGGTATAGGGGCTGGCGTGCTTCTTGTTGGACCCTCAGGGGAGACCTTGAAGTACGTCGTCCAGATTCATTTTGCCTGGGAAGAGGCAACCAACAATACATCAGAGTATCAAGGGCTCCTTGCCGGGCTCAGGATTTCCGCAGAATTGGGAATCATGAAGCTGATCATTCCAGGAGGTTCACAACTTGTGGTGAGATAAGTCAACAAGCATTACCAAAGTCCATTGACGAAGTCATACGTTGAGGAATTGAGAAGATTGGAGGAGCGCTTTGATGGATTGTAAACAGAGCAGTACCTCGTGCGGGAAACAACATAGCTGATCATCTATCAAAGTGTGCTGCCGAAAGTGCAACTAATCCCCAGGTGGTTTTGGTAATTCATAACAACATATAGTTCATTCAACAAATACTCTTTCAAGATCAATGTTTCAGAAAGTTCAATGATTGTTATGGCATGGACTAGAGATGTGGACCCCTCAAAATGCTAAGGACACACATTGGCAAAATCTCAAGACTCTACCTTTTTCATTTTAGTGATTCAAGTTCACATTGAGTCTATAGGAAAGCCAATACTATTAAAAGGGGATGAGGTGTTGCTTAATGGCTTGCTTGCTCCAAATGCTTAGCGATATGCTCCAAAATCCCTCAACCACTTTCTCATTTCCACATTTGTCCTAAACCTAAAGTCAACTCGGCATAGTTCACTTGCTTGCTCAAAATGCTTAGCGATATGCTCCAAAACCGATTTGATCTATCCAGCGCCACCGAGTTCACTTGACATAGCCATATCCACAAACCCTAATCAGTTCGGTCCTACCGATAGGGATCTCGGTCTCACCGAGATGTGAATGCAAACTCTCTGTTTCCCTTCGTAACGTTTCGGTGTAACCGAAGTGACTGATTTGTCCCACCGAGTTGACATTGCAAACTCTGTGTTTCCTTTTCGTAACGTCTCGGACTAATATGAGCGATTAGTCCCACCGAGTTTGCCTGACCAAGTCTGTGTTTTCTTATCACTGAAATTGGTCTCACCGAGTTCATGTGATCGGTCTCACCGAGATGAGGTTTTTCCCTAACCCTAGCGCATCAGTCTCACCGAGTTGATGTTGTCGGTCCCACCGAAATGCCTAACGGTCAGATTTTGAACCAAGTCGGTCTGGCCAAGTTTAACCATTCGGTCCCATCGAGTTTGGGAATTTATGTGTAGCGGATAGATTTTGTGTGGAGGCTATATATACCCCTCCACCCCCTTCTCCTTCCGTGAGAAAGCCATCAGAATGTGCCTACACTTCCACTACTCATTTTCTAAGAGAGAACCACCTATTCATGTGTTGAGACCAAGACATTCTAATCCAACCACAAGGATCTTGATCTCTAGCCTTCCCCAAGTTTCTTTCCACTCAAATCATCTTTCCACCATAGCCAAATCTGTGAGAGATAGTTGAGTGTTGGGGAGAGTATCATTTGAAGCACAAGAGCAAGGAGTTCATCATTAGCATACCATCTATTACCTTTTCGAGAGTGGTGTCTCCTAGATTTGTTAGGTGTCACTTTGGAGCCTCCGTCAAGATTGTGGAGTTGAACCAAGGAGTTTGTAAGGGCAAGGAGATGGCCTACTTCGTGAAGATCTACCCTAATGAGGCAAGTCCTTCGTGGGCGATGGCCATGGTGGGATAGACAAGGTTGCTTCTTCGTGTACCCTTCATGGGTGGAGCCCTCCGTGGACTCTCACAGTTGTTACCCTTCGTGGGTTGAAGTCTCCATTAGCGTGGATGTACGATAGCACCACCTATCGGAACTATGCCAAAAATCTCCGTGTCTACATTGTGTTTTCTCCCTCCAAACTCCTCCCCTTTACCTTCATATGCAATGATTTACATTCCGCTGCTATACTCTTAGAATTGCATGTGTAGGTTGTTTGCTTGACTAGTGCTAAGTTGCTAAAATCTGCCAAAACATAAAATTGGGAATAGGCTAGATTTTTATTTGGTCAAGTAGTCTAATCACCCCCTCTAGACATACTTTCAATCCTACAAGTGGTATCAGAGCTTTGGTCTCCATTTGCCTTGAATTCCATAGCTTTGGTGATCATAGCCTTGGTTTCACAACCTAGGAGAGTATGGCGTCTAGCGAGGGAAATTACCACCCTAGAGGTCCTTACTTTGATGGTACTAATTTTGCTAGTTGGAAGCATAAGATGAAAATGCATATTCTTGGACCGTTTGGGCTATTGTGTGCATTGGTTTGCAAAGTCAATTCTTCGATGGGAGAGAACCAAATCATGAAGAAATTGCGAAAGAGTTGAAGATGTTGCAATACAATGCTCAAGCTTGCGATATCCACTTCAATGGATTGTGCCCCGAAGAATTCAACAAAATCAACCGTCTTGAGAATGCAAAGGAAATTTGGGATACTTTGACTGATATGCACAAATGTACCGAGTGTGTCAAGGAATCCAAGTTGGATGTGTTTCAAAGTCAACTTGACTATTTCAAAATGAAGGATGGTGAAGGTGTCGCCGAAATGTACTCAAGGCTTGCTCTCATCACGAATGAGATTGCCGTCTTAGGAAGTGAAGAGATGACTGACAGATTCATCATCAAGAAGATCCTAAGATCCTTGGATGGAAAATATGATACCGTATGCACATTGATCCAAATGATGCCCAACTACGAAGATCATCTCAAGCTAACAGAAGCCATTGGAATAATTGTTGCTCATGAGATGTCACTCAAGGATAAAGAAGATCTTCACAACAAGTCTAATGGTGCATATACAGCCTCATGTGCTGCTCCTGCAACATCAAGTGAAAAACAAGTCTTGAATGAGGAATTGAGCTTAATGGTGAAGAACTTCAACAAATTATACAAGAGTAGAAGATAGGAAAGAAGCTCCAAGTCAAGATCCTGCCATGACAAAAGATCTTCTAGTCGTGAGATAAATTGCTACAATTGTGGAAGACCTGGACACTAGTCCAATGAGTGTACGGCTCCCTAGAAAAGAAGAGAAGACTCACCTAAAAGAAGAAGTAGAAGAGAAGAACCACCTCCAAGAGAGAGGAGTAGAGATGATCGTTATGAAATAAGAACCTCTCGCAGAAGCAATGATTCAGAAAGGAAGGACAAGTCATCAAATAGCTACACAAAACGAAGACATCAAGCTCATGTTGGTGAATGGGTATCCGGTTCTAACTCTGGCCACCACTCCGAGAGAAGTTATCACTCTGACTCCGAATATACTCAAGATGAAGGTGTTGCCGGTCTTGCACTTGCATCAACCAACTCCTACGACATATTTGAGTCTTCAAATGAAGGAATTGGAAGATGCTTCATGGCTAAAGTCCCCAAGGTATCACACCCCGAGTATTTTCATTTCAATAGTCATGAAGATTATTTGCTAGGTGATGATGATTTACTTGTTGACAATTCTAGTGATGAAAACTATAATTAAATTGCTATTAATCATGCTAATCAAGATGAAACGAATGACAATGATAAGAAGTAGATTGAGCGTCTAACTAAAGAACTAAACACTCTTAAGTTAGCTCATGAAACTACTTTAGAAGATCATCGAGAACTTTTAAAAACTCATGAGAAGCTACGCTTCGAGAAGCTCAACCTAGAGCAAGAACATGGGTTCTTACAAGCCATCAATGATGATCTTGAGAAGAAAGTTCTTCTTACATTTCCAAGTGTTTACTCTTGTGTACTTACATGCCACAAGTAAAATCTAGCAACAAGAGTAAGAAAGATTCTTTTTCTAGTAGTAACAACAATCATGCTAAATCCAATATTGTTGCTTCTAGTAGTTCTTTTGATTCCACTAATGATTCTCTTAGCCAAGTTACACTTGAGCAAGAAAATAGCTTATTGAAGGGAATTATAGAGAAATGTGTCTATAAGAGCCTTGCCGGAAGTAAGCAATTTGAGGAAATTGTACGCAAGCAAGGAAGGCACCGAAAGAATCAAGGTGTTGGTTTTGAACGAAAGTTCAATGCCAACGGAGTTGAGTGGGAATAAGATCAATACCCCAAGACTAAGTTTGTTCCTCAACAAGAGAAGTATGATCCTTCTTCCTTCAAGGGGACACAAGCTCAAGGATGTTCCACCACAAGACCACAAGCTAAAAGGCAAGGACAAGCTTCAAGAGGAGGTTGATGCATTTGAAGATGCTCCAAAGGCCTTGGTCAAGTGGGTTCCCAAGTCTACCTCAAGTTCAACTTCATCAAGTACATCTACAACCCCAAGGATTCCCATCAAGATGATCTGGATCCCAAAGAAGAAGAACTAGAGATTTCTTGAGGGTGACTCCACCAACATACTTCACTCATATTCATATTGGCAAGAACAAGTGCAATCAACCTCCACATCTTGCACTAGTTCAAGGAGTCACAAACCTTCTTGATAGTAAATCAAGGGACAAGGTAACCTAATGCTTCCATGGACATCATCATGTGTGTGTACTTCACTCTATTCTAAGGATACCCTTGCTTGTTGCTCGTGGGACTAACCCATGTAGGTATTGAAAGTGCAACTCACTCCAATGGATTGCTCCAAATGATCTAGATCAACTTTGAGCATTCACATCTTAAACATCTACATGAAGTCATCATCGACAAAACCCAAGGTTAGTTCATCCCTCTAAAAGGGGATATCACATATAGTGGGAGCTTTACTCTAAGATTGAGCTCAAGCAACTCTAATGGTGTGGAACAAAAATGCTTTATGTAAAAGTGGTAACCCCACTTGTGCTTAAACGATGAGTATGCCCTATGATCAAATGTTCTCATTTGACGCCTAAGTCAATATACTCATATATAGATGACCTAGTCATCACCAATTCCTTGATAGATGCTAGATTGTTTGTGCATGCTTTGACACATATTTCATTTGCTATCTTATTGTGTGAGAATGTTGGTTGCATAATTTTCTCCATTCAAGGACATCCATTTGTTGTTTTGATTGTTTGGTCTCTTCTTTTTGCCAAATGGATGGACAAGAATGCCTAAGTATTCCCTCTAGCTATCTATGTTTTTCTCGTCTCAAACTCTATTCATGCTACATCACAAAGTTTGATATAAGTCAGATTCGAACCCTTTGGTTGAGGAGCACTCGAAGCCACCGATTCGTCATAGACTTAAGCTTCCAAACCTCTTGATGCATCTCCGTCTGACCGATTAATTCCTTTCGGTCACACCGAGTTCATTAAGTTGATCTAGGTTTTAATCTCAGTGCAACCGATTTGAACACTGCGGTCTCACCAAGTTGTTCCACTCGGTCTCACCGAAAGGGTCTAGATATATATACCCACGGGTCGAATTTTTGGAAATTTCTCCGAAAACCCTTTGCCCGTGCTGTCTAGCTCTACCGACTCCAGGTCTCCGGATCATTGCCTCCGTCGCCAGTGACCTCCTATCGCTGGTCTCCGTCGCCGTCAACAGGATCTCCTCTGCCGTTGTCACCGTAGTAAACTCACCGCCAAGTTAGGGTATGAGTTCAATCCTTTGTGCTTTCTCAATCCGATTCTTAGCACAAAGATAGTGCCATGATTCTTGCCATGATTTAAACTAGTCTATCCAGCAAAAACCTCCTTTAGATTAGTTTTGATTCGAAAATTTTGTGTTATGTTTCCGCTGAGCTCATCTCGGACCGACCGAGTTGTAGAAATCGGTCCCACCGATTTGGCCTAGGCCATTGCACTGTGATTCTCGGTCTGACCGAAACTCACGAATCGGTATGACCAAGTTTAGAACTTTGTGAAACCCTAGAAATATCGGTGTCATCGAACTGTGCCTCGGTCTGACTGAGTTCACTAGTTTAGACACTAAATGTTGCTTCGGTGTCACCGAGTTCAGCAAATTAGTAGCTCCGGAATGACTTTAGTAGAAAACTAAAACTAAGATTTTGACTCAATTGTTTTGCAAAATCTCTGCACTTTGTGATGCTCATCCACTCTATCTCATCTATATCAATTCACAGGGTTACCTTTCAGCTTGCAGCATGTCCAACAATAGTGACAACCAGAATATGTCAGAGCAACAGGTTCAGGTGAGTGAGGGCACTAGTTCCTCTAAGAGTAGTCAAGATGATGGGAGCAGAAGCACTCCCAGCAACTTTCCAAAAGCTGCAACTAGGCAGAGGAGGAAGAAGACATCTGACTCTGAGGATGAAGATTTTGTGATTGATGAGGAAGTCTCTTCCAAGAGGAAAGGAGACAAGAAGGGAACTGGCACGGCTACTAATCTCAAGCCAGGGTTGAAGAGAAAAGCTCCTGCAAAAAGAGTTCCCATGTCCAAAGCAAGAGCCTCAACCCAAGAGACCATGGTGTTCACTCTTGAACCCAAAGAGGCTGGTGAGGGAAAGAAAAGGAAGGAGAGGGTCAAGAAGACAATGGCCAGAATCATGGGGAGATCTTCAATGATCAGAGACCGAGCTGAAGATGAAGAACAGGAGGCACCTCCTGCCAAGACTCAGAAACTGATGTGAGATGCAATCAGATCAGGGCTGCTCCTTCAAAGCCCAAATCTTCCCCCAAGGCTGACACTCAAGCCCCAAAGAGATCCACCAGAAACATATCAGCTGCTGAAAAGAACAAGGCCCCAGTGCCTGAAATGGAAGAAGAAGAAGATGAGCAAGTGCTCAGAAAGTTGAAGCCCAAGATTCCTGATCACGATGACACTCACCCTGTTGCTGAAAACATGAAGCTCTGGAAGGATGCAGTTCTCATGCTATGGAGGAAGAATGACCCATATGCCATTAGAAGGAGAATAGCTATTGACTACAGGTTCCACACAAAGGAACAACAAGACTTCTATGAGACTGTGCTACTTGACAAGAAGCTTATAGCCAGTGACATGAGATGGGTCGACTAGGAGTACATTGATAGCAATGAAGATCACTTCCCAGGAGTCCATGGAGCTTTAGATTAACAGGAGTTGATGCGTTTGTTGGCCAGAGGTTAGCTAACACTAGTAGAAAACCACCCATTACTCCCGGTTCGTAAGGGCCTTTAGTCCCGGTTCATGAACCGGGACTACTGGGTCGTTACTAATACCTCCACCCATTAGTCCCGGTTCAATCCAGAACCGGGACCAATGTGCCTCCACGTGGCTCTGTGCACCCACCCCAGTCAGGGGGCCTTTGGTCCTGGTTGGTGGCACCAACCGGGACCAAAATGCATCCACGCGTCAGCATTCTAGTTGCTGGGGTTTTTGTGGTTTTTTTAAAGGAGGGGAGGTTGGGGGTTTGGGGGGGTTAATTTAATTAGGTGTTTCATATATTGTGTTAGCTAGCTAATTAATAGAGAGAAGTGTCCTCTCTTATGTCCGTGCTTGGACGCTACGTACTATATATACATAAGTGATCGAGAGAACCATCCAGTACAGAAGTTTGTCATGCATACCGAGATAAGTGATCGATCGACCTCTCCTTCTCCGAGAGGTTGGTCGAACAACAAGTTTTCGTATCATGTATCCAACGCTACTAGATACATATATGTACAATATGTATAATATCTCTTATAATTACAAACCCCTAGCTAGCATTTGAAATCAATTTCCACATGGTATTCTCCGGTTTTACTGATGGCGTGGTCAAGAAAGAATCCCGCCAATTCCTCTTGAATTGCTTTCATGCGATATGGTTCTAGGAGTTCATTCCGCATCTGCCACGTCTAATTTGAAGAAGGGGGTTAATTAATACATATATATGAATGAAACTCAACAGAAATGATGGTGTAATAAAATGAAATTGTGAATATTATTGCTTACGCACTTCATATTGTCTTTGAGAGTAGCCCCGCTTGTTTTTCAAAGTCGCGGTGTGGATGAACTCGCACACGTAGTATCCACAGAAATCATTCCCTTCCTCCTGCCACAAGCACTTTACGAGAAATAGAGGTCAATCAAACTGATAATGAAGCACTATAAATGGCATTGATGAAAGTATAGCTATATATAGAATCAACGGGCCGGAGATGCACGCAACTAGCTAGCTAGTAGTACTTACTTTCGGGTATGTATATCGCAGCTCCTTCGGCAGTCCCGGAGCTTCTGCGGTGAACTGTTTCCAAACCCTGCAAGACAAAGAAAATAATTATTATTACTTGAGATATCAGGAAATGAACAAAAAGTTACCGATATGGTGCGATAATTATGATCGATTGAACTTACTTGCTAAGCATTTCAGTCATGTCCGCATAGGTTTTGGGATCTTTCCGTCTCGAGTCTAAGACGGTTACTAGTCCACGCTCAAGCTTAATCTCCAGAAAAATATAGTGGTACCTACGCACGCATGCATAACTCATCAATTACATTACTATAACCTCGCTTGAGTAATAAGGGAAACTGAATATGCACACGACAGTAACACTCACGGGCCGTTGTAAGGAAAGAGTATGGTATCTTTGTTCTGATTCTTTATCAACGATCGTAGCAAGTTGTCCTCGGCCTCTTTGACGTTCTTTTTAACCAGAAATACATCTATGATATTTGTGTTAATGAACCCAATATCATAAATTTCTTGTTTTTTGCACTCGACGATCTTCAATCTGCATAATATATTGAGGATAATTAATTATAAATACATGCATGCAATGAAAGAGCCGAGGTATATATAGAGACTTAATGACAGAAATGGTACTTACAGGCAGTAGCAAAAGACCATTAATTTATCGAGGGCCTTTTGATTAAAGAACTCGAAAAGAACTCCTCAAATGGAACAGTCAACAAATCATTTGCAACGAGATCGTGCTCCTCTTTAATATGCAGATACAAAGCATTCTTACCATCAGACTCTCTGCAGGTTTCCATGTACCAATTATGGAATCTTCGCATCATTGTTGTCAGAGATTTTTCATCTTTGACGAGAGGCTTCCCGTACTCGTATCTGTGTCCGTCCACCTTCAAGAAATCAGGAAGTGCATCGTCAGGCAGGTAATCGTCAAGATTGCCATAACCGGCCACCGTCCCCGGAGCATTAGACACATTGAGCGGGGGGCACGATTGCTGTGCTTGTTCGCCGAGCTGGGAATTTTTTCCCCTTTGCTCGTTGTTTTGACCTTTTAGCACTGACAATAGTTCCCGACCGCTGGGCTTGGAGATATGTCTGTTTAGTAATGCACTCATAGTTGGTTCTCGGCGGACACTTTGGTGGTTTCCTCAGGGCATCGATAGTGCGCTTTGCTTTCACCGGATCTACCTTCTCCTCCGGAGGTGGATGTCTCTTTGCTTTCACCCCTTCAAAGAACTCCTTCACGTGGGCCTGCGCAATCGTATGGTTTTCCTCCTCGGACCTCTCATACGGTAACTTCTCTAGAGGCTTGAGAGATGACGGACCGTATTTGTATTGCCTCCTGCCTCCGGTTGTGCTGCTAGACGCTGGAGCAGACGGAGCGGCTGCAGCGTCTGTCTTCTTTCGTGCTTGCTTACGAGGCGGAGGAGAAGGAGTACGACGCGCCGGAGCAGCCGGGGCGGCGGTGGGTCTCTTTCGCCCTTGCTGGCGAGGCGGAGAAGGAGGATGCTGCTGGCTGCTCGGGAGCGCCGGCGCAGGCGGAGAAGGAGGCGGAGTCCGCCATGTGCCGGAGAAGGAGGCGGAGTGCCGCCATGCGTGCCCTGATCGTCACTCGCCGGAGGAGGAGGCGGTGGAGGAGGCGGAGTGCCCTAACTCGCCGGAGCAGGAGGAGGAGGCGGAGGCATCCAGTTCAGAAGGTTGATCAGCTCCTTCTTCCATAGGCATGGAGTCTTCAGAGCAGAACCCAGCCTAGTCTCCCCTTCACCGGTAGGGTGGTCAAGCACGAGGTCCTCAAATCCCTCCGTTATTTCATCCACCATCACCTTAGCATATCCTTTTGGAATCGGCTGGCAGTGATAAGTTGTGCCGGGTCCACTAGGATAAACTTGGCCAACAGCCGCCTTGACCTTCAAATTCATCCATCGCGCCATCATGTGGCAATTTTGAGACTCCGTGATACCATCCACGGGATAGCTGGCAGGAGCCGTCAAGACATGCTCCGGCTGAAGCAGCTCGGTAGAAGCCACGCTGCTTCTCCGCTTAGATGGCGGGGTAGCTTCAGGGGAAGCTTCGGCATGTCGTTTGTTGCGATCTGCTGCTTCTCATTCCTCTTCTCGATCCTCTAGCCCCATTACCCTTCCAAGCAGCGCCTCCATTTGGTCCTGCTCCAGTTTCTTCCTCCTGCGTCCGGAAAACCAACCTTCCACGGAATGGAGCCTGGCGTGCCTCGTGTCCGTCCAGGGTGCTCGGGATTCCCAAGGGCCATTGTGAGCTCGTCCTTCTCCCTGTTTGGAAGGAACGTCCCTCGCTGCGCTGCATCGATATAGTGTCGAAGGTTCTTGACTGGTATTTGCAGTTGCTCGTCCGTCCACTGACACTTCCCTGTTACAGGGTCCAAGGTTCCGCCAGCCCGAAGAACCAAGTACGGCAACGGTCTGGTCAGCGCATTGTCTCTGGTTCGATCCCTTTTTCAAGCAGATCATGCTCAGCCTTGGACCACTTAGGCCGGGCTTTGAGGTAGCCACCTGACCCCGATGGTGAAGCTTCTTCTTCACAGCATTTTTCTTGTTTGTCTCCGACATCTTCTTACTCTTTTCCGATGTCTTGTGGGCCACAAATGCGGGCCAGTGATCTTTGATCTTCTCATATTTGCCGATGAATTTTGGTGTCTTTTTTCCTTGACAAACTGGTTCAGCTCTTTCCTCCACCTCCTCATTAGGCCTGCCATCTTCTTAAGAGCACAAGACTTGATTAATTGCTCTTTAACTGGCTTCTCCGGATCCTCCTCTGGTGGTAGGGCGAAATTTGCCTTCAGCTCAGTCCAAAGATCTTCTTTCTGCATATCATTGACATAAGACACCTCAGCGTCTTCATCCTTAGCAGGCTTATACCATTGCTAGATGCTGATTGTGATCCTGTCCCTAACAAGAACCCCGCACTGAGCAGAAAATGCCTTCCTTGTCCGGATGGGTTCAATCGGTTCGCCGTCGGGCGCGATTTCTATGATCTCAAACTTTTCATCCGAGCTCAACTTTTTCTTCGAGCCTCGTCTCCTTACCGAAGTTGTGCTCGATCCGGAGGGCTAGAAATTATAAGCAAGAAAGACGACAGTAATTAATATGTGTACATATACCAAAACAATGGATGCATCAATTAACTAGTCAGCACGGGCTTAACTAATATATATATACCTGGCCGGACTCGGTTCGGTGACAGGAGCAGTCAGCACGGTCTCCTTCGTCTTGTACCTCCATTGTGTCACCGGAGCCATCATGAACATAGTCCTCCTCTTGTACCGTCATTAATGGGTCGAAGCCACCATCATAAACATAGCCCTCTTCTTCATCTAGCTGATCAACGGTGTTGAGGAGAAACGACGCAACATCATCACTTGATCCATTTGCGATTATGTCCCCCAACATCGCTTCTGTTTCTTCGTCTCGGGAGTGCTCCATAGTTTCTGCAAATATTTACAACATGTCAATTATTATTTAAACATGGTACATATGGATATATATATATATATATATATTAGTGGCAAACGTAGAACTAGCTAGCTAATCACAATAAGGAATCATGTTAGTGGCCTCGACACAACGCTTCAAGGGTTTGGGGTGGCCTCGACGATAACGCTCTTTTAACTTGATAAATTTGGGTGGCCTCGAGAGAGTTAATTTGTCGGGTAGGGGCGCGGTGGGAGGGGGTAGGAGACCAACATCGTTTTCTCTCTAGGGTTTGGGTGTCCTCGAGAGTTTTGGTCGAGCGAGAGGGCCAAGGGGGGTGCTGCAGTTGTATAAGTTATCACGGTCGAGAGGGGGTATATATATATATCGACCGCCCCTCATGTCGAAGTTATCTAGAGGGGGTTATATCTTCTTCTCCTCTTCTTTTTCTTCTTCTCCCTCGAGAAAGGAAAATAATTAAGGAAAAGGAAGAAAAGAGAAAAAGGAAGAAGGAAGAAGAAGAAGAAAAAAAAGAGGAGAAGAAGAAAGGAATAGAGGAGAAAGAAGAAA
>NC_057798.1:641711538-641712132 GCF_018294505.1 Triticum aestivum | reverse complement strand
TATCTTCTTCTCCTCTTCTTTTTCTTCTTCTCCCTTGAGAAAGGAAAATAATTAAGGAAAAGGAAGAAAAGAGAAAAAGGAAGAAGGAAGAAGAAGAAGAAAAAAAAGAGGAGAAGAAGAAAGGAATAGAGGAGAAAGAAGAAAAAATAGAATTTCTTCTTTCTCCTCTATTCCTTTCTTCTTCTCCTCTTCTTTTTCTTCTTTTTTCCTCTTCTTATTTATTTCTCCTCTTTTTCTCATTTCTTCCTCTTCTTATTTTCCTTTTTCCTCTCATTCTTTTAGTATTGCTTGTTTTTAAAAAAATGTTCAAATAGAAAATTTTGAAAAAAACAAAGGTTTTGCCTAATGCATTGTTCATATGAATATACAAACATTTGCATATTATACAATAATTAATATCACCAATAGATACAATAAATACAGAGCGACGAAGAGCCAATAGATACAAAAAATCTATGAACAGAAAAAAAACATGAACAATAAATACACATATGAACAATAAATACATATATGAACAAAAACATGCTCTGAACAATTTTTGAACATTACATACACATAGCCACATACATACACATATACATTATATATATATAT
>NC_057798.1:641619027-641711381 GCF_018294505.1 Triticum aestivum | reverse complement strand
CGCGGGCTCGGGGAGGCCGGCGACAACGACGGGCGCGAGCGATGGCGACGGCGACGGCGGGGGCGGTGGGCGGTGTCGGGGCAGCCTGGCGGCGTCGATGTGCTCGGCGTCGTCGGGGGGCAACTGGTGGCGATGAACTCTGCAAAACTACGAAGTGCTACTTATATACAAGGAGCATTGGTCCCGGTTGCTGGCACAAACCGGGACTAATGCACCCTTTAGTCCCGGTTGGTGCCACCAACCGGGAACAAAGGCGTCTTTTTCGGTAGCCCAAAGGGCGGGAAGCTGCGACCTTTAGTCCCGGTTGGTGGCACCAACCGGGACCAATGCCCCCCCGTTTAGTCCCGGTTGGAGCCACCAACCGGGACAAAAGGCCCCTATGCTGCCCGCATCGGGGCCAAAGTTTAGTCCTACCTCGCTAGTTGAGAGGGGCGCACAGTGGTTTATAAGCCCCACTGCAGCACCCCTCTCGAACTCCTCTCTACTGCAGGCTTATGGGCCTACTTGCGACTGCTTTGCCTGATGGGCCTTCTGGGCCTACTGCGGGCCTGAATCCTGGCCCATAGTAGGGATTCAAGTCGTATTCAGGCCGTGGGGGCCCAGTGGGGGGCATTTTTTTTGTTTTTTTGTTTTCTTTACTTATTGTTGCTATTTTAATTTTTTTTCCAGTTTTTTTGTTTTGTTTTGTGCATTACTTATTTTCTTTTGTTTTTTGCTTTATTTTTAATTCTTTTTGCTTTTAGTTTTAGGAAAATTATAAACTTTCCACTTTTTTTGTTTTTTTGTTTTCTTTCTTGCTTTATTTATTTTATGTTGTTTCTGCTTACAACAAAATAATTATTGTTGCTATTTTTTATTATTAGGAGGGCCGAACCATAAGACATTAAAGCATTTCAAATGAACTCTGAAAAAGTTGAAAGTTGGCATGGTATCACAAATTGACCCACACATAGCATGTGCATGTACAAAACGGACAATGGTATCATACTCATCAGTTACAAAGTTGGCATGGTATCATCATAATAGTTGCGGGAGAAAGTCTTCACTTTTTCTTCGCTTGTGTCATTTGCTTATTGCGCCGTAACCATGGATAATCTTCATCGTTTATCAGGATGTTGGGGTCAGCCTTGACTTTAAAGGGAGGAATTTCATGAAACTTTTCATAATCTTCAGACATGTCTGTCTTGTCCTCCACTCCCACAATGTCCCTTTTTCCTGAAAGAACTATGTGGCGCTTTGGCTCATCGTATGATGTATTCGCTTCCTTATCTTTTCTCTTTCTCGGTCTGGTAGACATGTCCTTCACATAGATAACCTGTGCCACATCATTGGCTAGGATGAACGGTTCGTCAGTGTACCCAAGATTTTTCAGATCCACTGTTGTCATTCCGTACTGTGGGTCTACCTGTACCCCGCCTCCTGACACATTGACCCATTTGCACTTAAACAAAGGGACCTTAAAATCATGTCCGTAGTCAAGTTCCCATATGTCCACTATGTAACCATAATATGTGTCATTTCCCCTCTCGGTTGTTGCATCAAAGCGGACACCGCTGTTTTGGTTGGTGCTCTTTTGATCTTGGTCAATCGTGTAAAATGTATTCCCATTTATCTTGTATCCTTTTCAAATCAATACAGTCAAAGATGGTCCCCTGGATAATAAGTACAGCTCATCACAAACAGTGTTGTCACCTCTGATACGTGCTTCCAACCAACTGCTGAAAGTCCTGATGTGTTCACATGTAATCCAGTCGTCGCACTGCTCCGGGTGTTTGGAGCGTAGACTGTTCTTGTGTTCATCGACATACGGGGTCACCAAGGTAGAGTTCTGTAGAACTGTGTAGTGTGCTTGAGACCAAGAATATCCGTCCCTGCATATTATTGAGTCCCTTCCAAGCGTGCCTTTTCCAGTCAGTCTCCCCTCATACCGCGATTTAGGGAGACCTATCTTCTTAAGGCTAGGAATGAAGTCAACACAAAACCCGATGACATCCTCTGTTTGATGGCCCATGGAGATGCTTCCTTCTGGCCTAGCACGGTTACAGACATATTTCTTTAGGACTCCCATGAACCTCTCAAAGGGGTACATATTGTGTAGAAATACGGGGCCCAGAATTACAATCTCGTCAACGAGATGAACTAGGACGTGCGTCATGATATTGAAGAAGGATGGTGGGAACACCAGCTCGAAACTGACAAGACATTGCACCACATCACTCCTTAGCCTTGGTATGATTTCTGGATCGATCACCTTCTGAGATATTGCATTGAGGAATGCACATAGCTTCACAATGGCTAATCGGACGTTTTCCGCTAGAAGCCCCCTCAATGTAACCGGAAGCAGTTGCGTCATAATCACGTGGCAGTCATGAGACTTTAGGTTCTGAAACTTTTTCTCTGCCATATTTATTATTCCTTTTATATTCGACGAGAAGCTAGTCGGGACCTTCATACTAAGCAGGCATTCAAAGAAGATTTCCTTCTCTTCTTTGGTAAGAGCATAGCTGGCAGGACCTTCATACTGCTTTGGAGGCATGCCGTCTTTTTCGTGCAAACGTTGCAGGTCCTCCCGTGCCTCAGCTGTATCTTTTGTCTTCCCATACACGCCCAAGAAGCCTAGAAGGTTCACGCAAAGGTTCTTCGTCACGTGCATCACGTTGATCGAAGAGCGGGCCTCTAGGTCTTTCCAGTAGGGTAGGTCCCAAAATATAGATTTCTTCTTCCACATGGGTGCATGTCCCCCAGCGTCAGTCGGAACAGCTAGTCCGCCGGGACCCTTTCCAAAGATTACGTGTAAATCATTGACCATAGCAAGTACGTGATCACCGGTACGCATGGCGGGCTTCTTCCGGTGATCTGCCTCGCCTTTGAAATGCTTGCCTTTCTTTCGACATTGATGGTTGGTCGGAAGAAATCGACGATGGCCCAGGTACACATTCTTCCTGCAGCTTGCCAGGTATATACTATCGGTGTCAAGTAAACAGTGTGTGCATGCGTGGTATCCCTTGTTTGTCTGTCCTGAAAGGTTACTGAGAGCGGGCCAATCGTTGATGGTCACGAACAGCAACGCCTTTAGGTTAAATTCCTCCTGTTTGTGCTCATCCCACGTACGTACACCGTTTCCATTCCACAGCTCTAAAAGTTCTTCAACTAATGGCCTTAGGTACACATCAATGTCATTGCCGGGTTGCTTAGGGCCTTGGATGAGAACTTGCATCATAATGAACTTCCGCTTCATGCACATCCAAGGAGGAAGGTTATACATACATAGAGTGACAAGCCAGGTGCTGTGATTGCTGCTCTGCTCCCTGAAAGGATTAATGCCATCCGCGCTTAAAGCAAACCATACGTTCCTCGGCTCACTTGCAAACTCATCCCAGTACTTTCCCTCGATTTTTCTCCACTGCGACCCGTCAGCGGGTGCTCTCAACTTCCCATCTTTCTTACGGTCCTCACTGTGCCATCGCATCAACTTGGCATGCTCTCCATTTCTGAACAGATGTTTCAACCGTGGTATTATAGGAGCATACCACATCACCTTAGCAGGAACCCTCTTCCTGGGGGGCTCGCCGTCAACATCACCAGGGTCATCTCGTCTGATCTTATACCGTAATGCACCGCATACCGGGCATGCGTTCAGATCCTTGTACGCACCGCAGTAGAGGATGCAGTCATTAGGGCATGCATGTATCTTCTGCACCTCCAATCCTAGAGGGCATACGACCTTCTTTGCTGCGTATGTACTGTCGGGCAATTCGTTATCCTTTGAAAGCTTCTTCTTCAATATTTTAAGTAGCTTCTCAAATCCTTTGTCAGGCACAGCATTCTCTATCTTCCACCGCAGCAATTCCAGTACGGTACCCAGCTTTGTGTTGCCATCTTCGCAATTGGGGCACATAGTTGTCATCGTACTCTTCTTCTTCGCCATCTTCCATCATAACCCTTATTTCTCCGTGCCTCGTCCAAACATTATAGTGTGGCATGAAACCCTTGTAAAGCAGGTGGGTGTGGAGGATTTTCCGGTCAGAGTAAGACTTCATATTCCCACATACAGGGCATGGACTACACATAAAACCATTCTGCTTGTTTGCCTCAGCCACTTCGAGAAAATCATGCATGACCTTAATGTACTCGGAGGTGTGTCTTGAACCGTACATCCATTGCCGGGTCATCTGCGTGCATTATATAATTAAGTGACCAAATTAATAGAAGTTCATCATCACATTAAAACCAAAGTACATACATAGTTCTCATCTAACAACATAAAGCTCTGCAGAGCATCTAAATTAATTAAACCATACACTTAAACTATGTAAAACATTTCAATGCGAAAACAAATGCGATCATAATCGCAACCAATGTAACAACTGATCCAACGGCATAATGATACCAAGCCTCGGTATGAATGGCATATTTTCTAATCTTTCTAATCTTCAAGCGCATTGCATCCATCTTGATATTGTGATGATCGACGACATCCGCAACATGCAACTCCAATATCATCTTCTCCTCCTCAATTTTTCTAATTTTTTCCTTCAATAAATTGTTTTCTTCTTCAACTAAATTTAACCTCTCGACAATAGGGTCGGTTGGAATTTCCGGTTCAACAACCTCCTAGATAAATAAAATCTATGTCACGTTGGTCGGCATAATTGTCATAAACAATAAATGAACCAATAGTTATGAAAAGATAATATATACCACATCTGAATCATAGACAGGACGAGGGCCGACGGGGGCGGATACCAAAACCATCGCACTATATAAGATGCAATAATAAAAGTAAGAAAATTATACAAGTATCTATATAAACATACAAGTAAGAGTTTTTTTCCTTTCAGAAAGA
This sequence comes from Triticum aestivum, assembly GCF_018294505.1. Classification (NCBI taxonomy): domain Eukaryota; kingdom Viridiplantae; phylum Streptophyta; class Magnoliopsida; order Poales; family Poaceae; genus Triticum; species Triticum aestivum. The sequence goes on along the minus strand of NC_057798.1, from coordinate 641,706,535 downwards.
AGATAAGAACAAGAGGCTCACCACGGTGGTGCCGGCGACGCGGTCGATCGACGGCGGTGAAGACGGGGACGGGACGTGATGGACCGCTAAACCTAGACAAATATTGAGAAAAATGGAGCTTGGAGGTGGAGCTTGGAGAGGAGAAAGCTTAAGTAGTGTGGCTCGGGCATTCCATCGAACACCTCGGGAGCATAGGAGGTGAGCTAGAGCAACACAAAGCTCTCTCCTCGCCGGCCACGAAAAGCAGAGCAGTGAGAGTGCTCTGCTCGCGGGGTATATATAGGCAATTAATTGGTCCCGGTTCGTGGCATGAACCGGGACTAAAGGGAAGCCTTTGGTCCCGGTTCATCCCCCCAACCGGGACCAATGGTGGTGGGCTAGGAGCAAGGCACATTGGTCCCGGTTTGTCCCGCCAATCGGGACCAAAAGGTCCAGAAGAACCGGGACCAATGGCCCACGTGGCCCGACCGGCCCCCGGGGCTCAAGAACCGGGTCCAATGCCCCCATTGGTCCCGGTTCTGGATTGAACCGGGACTAATGGGCTGGACCGGCCTGGACCATTGCCCCCTTTTCTACTAGTGTAAATGGAATGATCAGTTGATCATGCAGTTCTACTCCAGAGCACATTTTTACCCTGATGGTAAAATTGTGTATATGACAGAGGGTACCAGGTACATAGCTGATAAATGCCCCAGAAGAGCTTGATGATGATACATATGTGTATGCTAAGCCAAGGAAGAGACATGACTACATGGCACATATATACAAGGAAATCCTAGTTGCTGCCTTGGACACCCACAAGTTTGGGTCTGTTTATTATCTGCTATCAGGTCTACCAACATTCAATAGAACTCTCAGACACACCTTGCTTCCCGAGTTTGGATATGACATGATGATCAGAGGGCATTCAATAAATTTGTTACATATGTTTGATGTGCCTGAAAAGTTCAAGGTGATGACATTGATTGTAGAGACAATCAAGAGGACTGCTGCAGACCAGAATAGATCATGTGGCTATGCTCCACAAATTCAGATGCTCATCAACTCCAAGATGGGTAAGAGCATGTATCTTCTGGACAAGGAACATCTTCCCCTATAGCCAGAGTTTGAAGATAATGTGGTTGTCATGGATCCATCCCATCCCGCATCTGTGCAGGCTCAGGAGAAGAAAGAGAAAGCTAGAGCTGAGAAGTCTGCCAAGATTCCAAGTGCAGAAGAAGCTTCTCAAGTATTCCCGAAATCCAAGCAAGATCAACTGGGCTATCTCATTCAAGCAACCATGAGGATTGAGAAAGGGTTGGCAACCCTAACTCAGAACCAAGAGAGTCTAGAGAGGATCATTGAGACTAAATTCTATGATCTAGACTTTAAGGTCACAAATATTTGGACTGCAGTTGAGCAACTCCAGGATGAAGCAGAAGAGAGAAGAGGAAGAGCTACTACATATGCCTTTCAGAGAGTGCCAAGAGGGCAAAGTTCTGCAGCTATGCCAGCCATTGACACAAGGACAACTACATCAACACCAACAGCTGCAGCCTCCGTTGCTCCTCCAGTTGCAACTCCACCAGCTGCTCATACCTCTTCGGATGCATTCTTCACAGGACTCCTCTCCACGCCACCTTCGCACTCTGGAGCTCCCGGAGATCGTGCTTAGAGCCGCATAGCACTATGTATTTTCAAGCTTTTTGGTAACTTTTTCCAAAGGGGGAGAAAGTGTATAGATCATAGGCTTCAAGACAGAGAGAGTTCTTGCTTCTTTTGCCTATTTTTGCTACTCCATTTGCTTTGCTTGTTTGGGTGAAACAATATTTTATGCTCATGTTTGAGATACTCTTATGATCATATGTTTGATCATATCATACTTTAATGCTTGTGCTTAACGATGATATTCTTATCTTCTGTATGATCAGTCATATCTTATTTTGGTGATGAGTGCATATTCCATGTTCCATCATTTTGAGCGCTCCACCAAGATGAATGTGACACGGAAGAGTGACCCATAATCCTAATTGGTTGTGCATTCAAAAGCAACATTTAAATAATGCACAAATTTAGTGGGAGGTCTTGCTTATCACATACTTCTCAAAACGACGATGTACTTCATTTATATTATCATTTGTCAAAGCGTTCATCTATATGCTGTCATCAATTACCAAAAAGGGGGAGATTGAAAGTGCAACTAATCCCCGGGTGGTTTTTTGGTAATTCATAACAACATATAGTTCATTGAACTAATACTCTTTCAGGATCAATGTTTCATAAAGATCAATGATTGGTATGGCATGGACTGGAGATGGGGACCCCTCAAAATGCTAAGGACACACATTGTCAAAAGCTCAAGACTCTACCTTTTTCATTTTAGTGATCCAAGTTCACATTGAGTCTATAGGAAAGACAATACTAATAAAAGGGGATGAGGTGTTGCTTAATGGCTTGCTTGCTCAAAATGCTTAGTGATATGCTCCAAAATCCCTCAACCACTTTCTCATTTCCACATATGTCCTAAACCTAAAGTAAAACTCGGCCCCACTGATTTGATCTATCCAGCACCACCAAGTTCACTTGACATAGCCATATCCACAAACCCTAATCAGTTCAGCCTTACCGATAGGGATCTCGATCTCACCGAGATGGGAATGCAAACGCTCTTTTTTGCTTCATAACGTTTCGGTCTAACCAAAGTGAGCGATCAGTCCCACCGAGTTGGCATTGCAAACTCTCTATTTCCTTTTCGTAATGTTTCGGTGTAACCGAGATGAGCGATCAGTCACACCGAGTTTGCCTAACCAAGACTCTGTTTGCTTATTACTGAAATTGGTCTCACCGAGTTCATGTGATCGCTCTCATCGAGATGAGGTTTTTCCCTAACTATAACGCATCGGTCTCATCGAGTTGATGTTGTCGGTCCCACCGAAATGCCTAACATTCATATTTTGAACCAAGTCAGTCTGGCCGAGTCTAACCGTTCGGTCCCATCGAGTTTGGGAATTTGTGTGTAATGGTTAGATTTTGCGTGGAGGCTATATATACCCCTCCACCCCCTTTTCCACCAGTGAGAAAGCCATCAGAACATGCCTACACTTCCACTACTCATTTTCTAAGAGAGAACCACCTACTCGTGTGTTGAGACCAAGACATTCCAATCCAACCACAAGAATATTGATCTCTAGCCTTCCCCAAGTTGCTTTCCACTCAACTCATCTTTCCACCATAGCCAAATCTATGTGAGAGAGTTGAGTGTTGGGGAGAGTATCATTTGAAGCACAAGAGCAAGGAGTTCATCATCAACACACCATCTATTACCTTTTGGAGAGTGGTGTCTCCTAGATTGGTTAGGTGTCACTTTGGAGCCTCATTCAAGACTGTGGAGTTGAACCAAGGAGTTTGTAAGGGTAAGGAGATCGCCTACTTCGTGAAGATCTACCCAGGTGAGGCAAGTCCTTCATGGGCGATGACCATGGTGGGATAGACAAGGTTGCTTCTTCGTGGACCCTTCGTGGGTGGAGCCCTCCATGGACTCGCGCAGTCGTTACCCTTCATGGGTTGAACTCTCCATCAATGTGGATGTACGATAGCACCACCTATCAGAACCATGCCAAAAATCTTCGTGTCTACATTGTGTTTGCTCCCTCCAAACTCCTCCCCTTTACCTTCATATGCAATGATTTACATTCCGCTGCTATACTCTTAGAATTGCATCTATAGGTTGTTTGTTTGACTAGTGGTAAGTTGCTAAAATCTGCCAAAACTAAAAATTGGGAAAAGTTAGATTTTTATTTGGTCAAGTAGTCTAATCAACCCCCCTCTAGACATACTTTCGATCCTACAACTGCGCAAAAGCTTCCTATTGAACCAGGAACTTTTGTTCTCCATCTTACTCGGCCCTCCGCATCCCTAGTAACAATGGCTCGGAAGAGGAGAAATATGGACTCGGGTAAGCCTCTCTCAGTAGAGCCTCGCACTCCTGGCAGGGACCATGCCGGAAACTCACAACTTGTCGGCCCACACCCTCCCGCCGGGACCACGCTCCCCACGGACGAGGAGTGTGCCCCTGCAGTTGAGGAGGTGTCGCTAGTCCTTGTTGCCGAGCCCCAGGCTCCAACTTGGGCAAGGCACATACCCCACTTTGTCCAAACTGGAGAACTCCCCAATGACCGAGACGAGGCTGAAAGAGTAGCCTAGAGGGCCAGTATGTACCAGTTTGTCGATGACACTCTGTACAGAAGTAGGCCGAACAATGTGAAATTAGAGTACAGAAGGAGGCATGTGCGACGCCCACATTGAATCAAGGGCATTAGTTGGGAAAGCATTCTGTCAAGGATTCTATTGGCCCATAGCCCTCCAAGATGCAGTCGAGCTAGTCACAGAACGTGAATCCTACCAGTTCCATTCCGAGAACATCTTCCTTCTTGCCCAAGCCCTTCAGACAATCCCTTTATCATGGTCATTTTTGGTCTGGGGGTTTGATATCCTCGGCCCTTTCTCCCGAGCAATCGGGGGCTTTGAATTCCTGTTCGTTAGCATCGACAAGTTTAAAAAGTGGCTGGAAGTGACACCCGTGAGAAAGGTGACTGCGCAGTCAGCTGTCAAGTTTTTGAAAGAACTGGTGTGTCATTTTGGAGTTCCGGCAAGGATCATTACCGACAACGGCACCCAATTCACTTGTCGCGCCTTCATGCAATATGTTCGCACCCTCGGAAGCAAAGTCTCATTTTCCTCTGTCGCATATCCCAGAAGCAATGGGCAAGCTAAGAAGGTGAACACTAAAGTGCCGCGGGGCCTCAAAACAAGAACCTTTGATACTCTGCGGAAGCACGACAGGCGGTGGATCGATGAGCTACCGATAGTCCTCTGGTCCCTCAGAACGACACCAAATTGGGCTACCGGGCAGACTCTTTTCTCCCTGGTCTATGGGGCAGAAGCAGTTATCCCCACAAAACTCATTTACGGGTCGCCTCGAGTGCTTTCCTATGACGAAGTAGCGCAAGATCAGCACTGGCGTGACGATGCTGTGCTACTCGAGGAGAACCGTCTCCGGGCTGCTATGCGGGTTGCACGCTATCAGCAAGCCCTGCGTCACTATCATAGCCACAGGGTTCATGCCCAGTTTTTTGAGGAAGGCGACCTTGTCCTTAGGCGCGTTTAGTCGGCCAAGGATACAAACAAGTTGACACCAAAGTGGGAAGGCCCTTACCGGGATGTACGAGTCACCAGACCTTCCACATTCCGTTTGGAGACCGGAGATGGGATTCAATTGCAAAATTCATGGAATATTGATCATCTCCGCAAGTTCTACACGTAAGGCACGGCTGTCGGGCTCTACCCATCAAACACCCATTTGTATAGGCCTTTTCCTCAGCTGCATGTAACCCCTCGTGCAAGGCCATGGCGATGACCCTGTGTACCAGAAAAATAAACGAAGCGTTGGGGGGGGGCAACCAAGTTGCGTGCATGCATGGGCATTCCAAGTGCAGTTTCATAAGCATTTCATGAGCATCTGCATATGCATATAGGTAGGATCGCATCCTGCATCATTCTCATCTGCATAAATTTGTAGGTTCCTACCGTGAACTTGGCTTCTACAAGGAGTTGAGAAGCTGGACCAGCACTGTGATCCCTGGGAAGCCAAACAGATAAGTTTTACTGCTTTTCCATAAGTGTTCTGTAAGCTAAAACTTGTGCATGAGAAAGCGTCGCCGCTCTTCGAAGCTTAGGTGCTCCCACTTTTGGCTCGAACGTTGCTTCAGCCTAGGTGGTCGGAGTGACCTTTGTTAAGAAAGGGTTGGCGAGGGGGTCCTTTATTTATTGCCGAGTAGACTCCAGTCCCTGACAACAAAATAGAAAAAGGGTACCGGCAGGATAGCCTCCCGAGGAAGACTCGTTTATTTGACTAAATAGGAATCCCACCTCTGCATGGACATACACATGCACGAGTTCCCGACAAGGCTCATCTTTTTCATTAATAGGCTGATTATACAAGTACGAGCCTTGCAGAACACACACATGGACTCGAGAGATTACATTATTTGAATTAAAATTTGGCATGTGACCATAGATTTAAGATTGAAAATAGATAGGTGCTCCATAAACTCCTCTCCCTGTTCCTTCTACCCCAGGTAACGCGGTGGGAAGAGAAAGAGGAAAGAGCAGCGCCCAAATGGGAGTCCATCCCGGTCCCATCATGGCCCACCAAACGCAGAGCTTGACAAGATTGGGAGTGGCGAGGATGCGAAGGAGGTGGGAGGACGGAGCAGCTCGGCGGTGCCCTTGGTCACCACCACCAGGACTGGCAAGAAGCCCCAGCTTGAGCGATAGTGGAGTCATCCACCAAAGCTCAGCTGGAAGACTGCTGGAGGAGGCGAAGGCTCCAAGAGAGCGCCCCCCTCCCCGGCGACCAGGAGGCTGCTGATGACGGTGTCGGGGAGGAGTGGAAGAGTGGAAAGACGAGGCGGCAAGTCACCAGTATGAGACGAACGCGTCAATGCGATCATACTCTGACCTGATGGCCTGCCTCCCGCCTTCTCGTCTTCCATGGCTTCATCATCATCAACACCTCTCCAAAGAAGCGCCGGCCTCACGGTCCGGAACTCCTCCTGAAGAGACGACAAGCGACCAAGGCGACCAGAGGGACTAAGGCGCACCGCACCCCACCATGGCGAGCAGGAAGGCGCCATCCTCATCAACACCAACCCGAGTTCCAAGGAGAGGGGTAGTACTTGGATTTCTAACGATCCCAAGCCCTTCACCTTGGACTTGGACAAGACCCAGTCCCCGAGCGCCAACACCATTGCTTCGCATAACCAGCTCCAGGCCTAGGCCCAGGACCCGGCCCGGGCTCTCCCTTCCAGCATACTCAAGACAAAGCAAGGCGGAGGAGGAGAGGGATATGGATGAACGCCTCCACTCCTCCCCCGCTCCTCCTTTTATAGGCTAGCAAGGTACTAGGGGCTAATTCCACAATGGGTAATCATCGTCCTCCTCCACCAATTCGAGAAGACCAGACCCTCGCAATAATGCTCTTCCGCGCCACGCGCCTCTATTACCTACCCCGCGCGATGGATGCAACATAAGTGGCTAAAGATGAGGGTGTGGTGGGAAGAGTGAATTGGCGGTTTCTACCTCGTGCATTAAAGTCATTCACGGGCCATTACGAGAGCGGCCCCATCACTATAGGCGTAACATGGCGCGCGGGAAAACTGGAAACTAGCCCGGGCTCAAGATTAATGAAGAAGCAAAGAAGACCCAAAAGACCAGCCTTTTCAGCGACCCTACCTATACACTTATTAGAGCCTACCCCTATGATGCCCGGCAGCACAATCAGGGCAGGCCCGGGGGCTTCTATTGGTAAAACAGACCGTGGGTATGTTGCCCTGACTGTGCAAACAAGATTATGGCATCAGGCCATGCCATAGTACAAGAGACCAATATCTTCGAAGGACCAGCATGCATAACAAGGGGACCAACATCAAGCCAGAGAAGCAAGATACCACAAGAAGAAAAGCGTCCCTTGCCGGGCAAACAGGCTCGGCAAGGGCAGGGCCACCCCCGAAAGAGAGCATCCATGACATCCCGGCAGGGCCTGCCGGGACTCATAGAGGCAAGAAACACCTCATCAACTTCTCCCCCATGACCCACGTCGTCAATTAGTGTGGTGTCAAGCCGCAAAGTGATTAAGTGGCAGCCATCCACGATATGGCAGCCTCTTTCTATGGGAAAGCCTACAGATGACACCCGTCCTGCGACGCGTCGAACAAGCAGGCGTGGAGCTGGCAAAAGAAGCCCGCCAAGGCTTGCCGACGAACAACGAAGTGACATTGAGCTACACTGAAAGGGCTAGTTATCGACTGGAGGGGGGGTGAATAGGCGATTTTTATGAAAGTCTTCAAAACATGGGAGTTTTGAAGACAAACAATAGAAATGACACTCTAGGGGTGGCACTAGATGCACTTACATACGCATTTAATGCGCTCTGTCAGCCTACAGAGTTAGGTATGATAGCACTGTTTGCTATCTTATCGGTGCATAATGACTGATTTTCCATTGTGGTGACCCTTTAATCTATAAAAGGAGGCCCATGGCAATCGTAGAAGTGGTTCGTGAGGTTGGAAAGTTGGACATCCGCGCACTCATACACGCGTAGCTACTGCCGCGCCTGCCGAGCAAGTGTACTACGCTCGTCCACCATTCTTCCACTATCAATCCACCAAAGCAGGAGTAGAGTTTTACACCTCGCGGCGGCCCAAACCTGGGTAAAATTGCTCGTGTGATCCCTGTTGTGCGGCCCCACGCTCCTCTGCTCTTTGCAGAGCGTAACATCCCCCCTACCAAACTAGCAAGGGACCCATGGTCCCATAGGTGGCCGTGGTTTCCTGCGACATCAGGAAAGTGGAACTTGCTGGAAAATATGTGCTAGTATTGCCGGTACAGCTAGAAAGGATTCGGATACCAGCTCTCTAAAAATGAAGGCGTAATATTGTTATTACCAGTCTAACTCTCAAAGGCGACACAGCTCCCTGCATTTCCTGGATATTACGGTGGACCAACATGAAGAGTTTAAAGCGTCCATGACAGGCGACCGAATAGACCTGTACACTACAAATGTCATTGCTCATCTTGACTACAGAACATACTATACAACTATTATACTCCCTTTGTTCCTAAATATAGGTCATTGTAGAGATTCCACTATGGATCGCATACGGGTGTATATAGATACATCTCAGAGCATAGATTCACTCATTTTTCTCCATATGTAGTACATGGAGGAATCTCTACAAAGACTTATATTTAGGAATGGAGAGCGTACTTATTAAAGAAGAACATAAGAGGAACATGCTAAAGAAGAGCAAGCAGATTTTGGATAATAAAATGTTCGTTGCCCACACATGATAAACCAGAGAGCATACATAATGCAGCTCCTTGTTCTCTCTATATATGTGGCGCACATGCTTTTCGAAAGTAAAGTAGGAACATTAGCTGCCAATTAAACATTCTCTGTTTTAGTAATATCAACATCATATCAGATTTGTATTAGAGCATCAAAGTTTGGAACTGTGAGTGGCATGTTATTTAGCTTGATGGGCTGAGGAGCAGTGCTAGCACATCTCGAAGCACCTAGCATGATGGTACACTGAATATAAAGGGAATGTCTACATGCAAGTCGTCTGACTATCGTCATTTGGGTCAGTCGACCATTTCCGGTGGTTGGATGAAGATCCTATGTATCCTAACCCTTCTTCTTCCTCGCCTCTTTTTCTTCCCCCACACACCACCGCACGGGCCGCCGTCCAAACCACCACCCCCGCCCTCCACTGAACCGCCCAACACCTGGGTCTTCCGCCGCCCCTGGCCATCCCTCTAGCCAACCCCACCCCCAGCCCCCCACCCATGACGAGTTTTGCCTCCAGTGAGGCCCCACCATAGCCCGACAACAGTCCCCCACAACCACTGTCCCCACCTGAAACCCTAAGATAGATAATGGGCAGCCCTCCGGTGAGCCCCTTCCTTCCCTCCGGCGAACTCTGACGAGCTCTCAAAAATGGACTGACCCCAAATTGAAATTCGTCCGACTGTCATTTAAGCTAATGCGGAATATAAGTGGGATAAAACATAAACATTGTAAGTATAGTGGTGAGCATGCCATGGCGGATCTAAAGGTGCAAACTGAACAAAGGCAACTTCGCAACCAATGTTTGCTTTCAACTAACATGTATGATTCTAAGTGATGGACAAGAAATCACAGTAAAGCAGTGGCAATCTATTTTCTTGCTGAGATAAATAACTTGAGCAGATATGAAAGAGCACCACCTCTGGTGTGGCGCCGTGTAAGCATCTGCTGAGACATTGAGGGTGCTGTGGTAGCGATGGCTGTCGGCGGCATGGAAGCAGATATAGGAGGGAAGACATTGGCGGCGAGAGGAATAACTCGGTGCGGTGGACGAGATGGTGGTACGAGCGGCCTCGGCAAGGTGGACGATGATAACCCACAAGTATAGGGAATCACAATAGTTGTTGAGGGTAGAATATTCAGCTCAAATTTATTGATTCGACAAAAGGGTAGCCAAAGAATATTCACGAGTATTAGCTGTTGAGTTGTGAATTCAACCACACCTTCATGACTTAATATCTGCAACAAAGTATTTAGAAGCAAAGTAGTATGGAAGTAACGGTAACAGTGGCAAAAGTAGCAGTAACAAAGATCAATATGCGAAAAGCTTGTAGGCAATGGATCAGCAATGATAATTGTGTCAGATGATATTCATCATGTAGCTTCAATTCAACAATATAATGTAGGCATGTATTCCACATATAGTCATACGTGCTTATGGAAAAGAACTTGCGTGAAAACATTTGTACTACCCTCCCGTGGTAGCGGGGTCCTAATGGAAACTAAGGAATATTAATCCCTCCTTTTAATAGAGAACCATAACAAAGCATTAGCACTTAGTGAGTACATGAACTCCTCAAACTACGGTAATCATTGGAAAGAATCCCAATTATTGTCACCTTGGGGTATGAAGATCATAACTCGTAATAGGTGTCTACAACTTGCAAAATAGGATCAAGAACACACATATATTCATGAAAACATAATAGGTTTGGATCTAAAATCTTGGCACTCGGGCCATAGTGACAAGCATTAAGCATAGCAAAGTCATAGCAACATCAATGTCAGATTATAGTGGGTACTAGGGATCAAACCCTAACAAAACTAACTCGATTATATGATAAATCACATCCAACTCATCCCCGTCCAACAAGCCTACAATGGAATTACTCACTCCCGGCGGTGAGCATCATCAAATTGGTGATGGAGGAAGGTTGGTGATGATGATGGCGACGAATCCCCCTCTCCGTAGCCCCGAACAGACTCCAGATCTGCCCTCCCAATGAAGAACGGGAGGTCGTAGCAGCTCCATATTGTATAACATGATGAATCCTTCTCTCTAATTTTTCTATCCATGAATAGGGTTATATAGAGTTGGAGTTGCGTTCGGATGAGGTTTAGGGGACCCACAAGCCCTCTAGGAGCGCCCCAGGGGGGCGCCACCCAGGCTTGTGGCCTCTGGGTGGAACCCATCTGGTTAATTCTTGCGTCAGTAGTTTTTGTATATTCCACACAAATTCTCCATAAATTTTTAGGTCAATCCGAGAACTTTGATTACTGCACAAAAATAACACCATGACAATTCTGCTAAAAACAATATCAGTCTTGGTTAGTTACATTCAAAATCATGCAAGTTAGAGTCCAAAACAAGGAAAAAAGAGTTTGGAAAAGTAGATACGATGGAGACATATCGACTCCCCCAAGCTTAACCCATTGCTTGTCCTCAAGCAATTCAGTTGACAAACTGAAAGTGACAAAGAAAAACTTATACAAAGTCTGTTTGATCTTGTTGTTGTAAATATGTCTAACTGATGCTCATGTTTTCAGCCAACATTATAAACTGACCATATCCACAATAACATTTAGGTATCACATTTACTCATATCAATGTCATAATCAACTAGCGAGCAATAATAACAAATCTCAGATGACAACACCTTTTTCAAAACAATCCTGATATAATATGGCAAAATGGTATCTCGCTAGCCCTTTCTGAGACTTTAAAACATAAATGTAGAGTACCCCTGAAGATTAAGGACTGACTAGACATTGTAATTCAATAGCAAAAGAGATCCAGTGACACACATAGTCAATATCAATTAATAACAAAGCATACAAATGACAATGGTGCTCTGTAGCTAGTGCTTTTTATAAATGGATGATGACTCAACAATAAAATTAAATAGATAGGCCCCTCGCAGAGGGAAGCATGGATCTGCAAAGGTGCCATAGCTCGAAGCTTTTCAAACAGAGATAAATATAATTTTGAGTGGTATGCTTTCATTGTCAACCTAACAACCAAGAGATCTTACTATCTTCCATGCTAGATAGACCATAAGCGGTTCCCAAACAGAATGGTAAAGTTTTTACTACCCCTCAACCAACAATCATGCTCCACGGCTAGCCGAATTCATGGGTAACGTCCATACCAACAACAGTCCTGGGGGAGTTTTGTTTTATGATTATATTTTGATTTGATTTCGAGCATGGAACAGCGCATCCCGATTACCAGCCACTTTCTCGTAAATGACAAGTGAATAAATACTCATAATTAGAATAACCCACCTAGCATGGAAGCTAATGACAGCCCAATCACTACTTGAGTGAAGGGCATACAAAACCGATTATTAATTGAAGGTTTACAATTTGGCACATGCAAATTTACTTGGAACGGCAGGTAGCTACCGCATATACGTAAGTATGGTGGACTCATATGGAACAACTTTGGGTTTAAATAAGTGGATGCACAAGCAGTATTCCCGCTTAGTACAAGTGAAGGCTAGCAAAATATTGAGGAGCGACCAACTAGAGAGCGACAACGGTCATAAACATGCATTGAGATTAATCAACATTGTGTGCAACTATGAGTCGGATATAAATCACCATGAACATAAATATCGTGGAGGCTATGTTGTTGATTCAACTTCATGCGTGAGCATGTGCCAAGTCAAGAGACTTAAATCATTAAAGGGAAGATACCATCCTATCATACTACATCATAGCCATTTTAAATTGCATGCTGGCACACAAGACAAACCGTTGTCCACCCCTAGCCAAATAAGCATGGCATGAGTAACTATAATCTCTAATTTTCATTGCAAACATGTCTCATACATAATGGGCTGAATCAAGAACAATGAGGTAATTATATTTACAAAAACAAAATGCGTCAAGTTCATACCAGCTTTTCTCCATCTTAATCATTTCTTCAAATATCGTCATTATTGCCTTTCACTTGGATGACCAAATGATGTGAATAATAATAAGAGTGCACGTGCATTGGACTAAGCTAGAATCTGCAAACATTTATTCAAAGAAGAAGACAACACTATTGGAGGATGCTGCTAACATGACACTACGATCAAAGAACCTTCGACGAAACTGTGTATGATGCAACAATCGCAAACGGTGGTGTAAAAAACCGTCAAAAAAGGTGCAAAACTTTTGCGATAACGGATGCATCAAACACGGTTCAAATTTTTGTTGCATGTGCGATGCAAGGCATATGGTTCAGTTCAATTAACTGTTTGCGATGAGGAGGAACAAAAGAAACAAGCTGCCAGATGAAGGTGTGTGCGATATACATCATACGGTTCACTCGGATGAATTGTTTGTGATTAGGCAACACAAAAGAAACAGTCAGCCAGATTAAGGTGTGGGCGATATATGGCATGCGTTTCACTCAGATGAATTGTTTGCGTTGACACAAGAAAACGGAAATGGTTCGATATAACAAGATGTGTGTGATACGCGGCAAACAGGTCTGTAATCAGAAATGTGTGCGAAGACCGATAATAACACAGCCGATTGCTTCTAATAAGACGTATGTGATATGCTCTGTCTACACAACATCTATTGGCCATTGGGGGATGGGCGGTCATCCGGATACGCAATAAGGATGCGAAGAGGCATTCCTATATCAGTAAGGACCAGTTATTCCACCAATAGCTCATGTAATAGAACTCTCAAGTTAAGTGTGCTCAGGTTGGAGCAGCCATCAGATGCATGACTGGATGGGAAGTTGCGTTGATGTTAAATTAACTGACAGGATGGGTCATATCTGTCAAATTAAATGACGGATGTGACCCATCCCATGAGTTAATTTAACCTCGAGGTCCTTGTTTTTTACTTTTTTTTACTTTTTAACACATGTTAAAGAAGATCTACCGCATTACTTTTTGACAATGTGCTATATGTAGCATACAGGTGATCCATCTAACCTGGTTGTCATGGAATAAGCCATGTGTGTTGTGGGAAAACGCTTGCTAGTGTATAATCGTTTGCGATTGATGAATTCATCACTGACGGGTTCCCTTGTGTGGTATGTGTTCATCTCATCATCATCTACTTCTTGTGCTAGCTCGATGTTCCTTATATGCTAAGTTTCCACTTATTGATGGCGTTTTACGAACACACCACTGTTTTCCCCCCATTTCCTCACCTATTTCCCGCCACCCAGCGATATTGCGCATAAACTTAGGTGACACGTGACGCACGGAGGCAACAAGTGCAGCCTGTAGCACATCCACCTTTTCCAAGCATGCCAACCCACCAAAGCTTCGCCTCTACCACCAACCTCGTCGACGAGGAAAACCAAAAGGCGGCACTGCCCGTCGAGGCCGTAGTGCTCCCCGGAAACGCGATGGACGACATCGTGATGCACGTCATTGCCAGGGTTGAGCAGACCCTTGGCGCATGGCGCTTTAGCGCAGTGGATCAACATAGACATGTCAGCGACGAGAGGCTGCCGCTTGTTGCACAACATGATTGATGGTGCACCGCAAAGCAAGCTAGGCGGATCCAAGACAATAGGCAGGCCGACAGGCTGCGGCTCGCCACACGGCGAGACCGTTGGAGCACCGTAGAGCGAGAGGCGCGGTGCGCTGCACAGCAAGAGTGGATCCATCGGTGCTTGCCTGCTGTAAACAGGGTGTTGCAGCTGGGTACATGTCCCGTAAGTACCTCCATTCCTTGCGAGGAGTGGGCATAGGCCCTCTGCGCCGTACTTGCAATAGAGGTCGGCCACGCCGTACTTGCACCGGACGCCTGCCACACCGTTCGCATGGGTCGCGCCGTTCGCCTTGTCCACGACCCGCTCGATGGCAATGCGCTGGTCGGTAGGCTCGACCGCCTCCTTGGTCCAGGTGTCCACCAGGGAGTAGTAGAGGAACATGGTTGTTGCATCCTCGAGGTGGTGATCTCCAATAAAATAGCCAACTTGGAGCTCAAGATCGCACTCTATATGTACCGCGAGCGTGTCGACCACTTGGACGAACGCCTGCATGAGTTGAGGAAGAGCCAAGAGCTACCGTAGGCAAGGGCTGCTCATCATGGTCTCATGGACGCGTTTTATTTTGTTGATTCGTTTCGATGTGGATAGCTATGTATTCACAGCAATCATAGTATTGCTCTATTTATTGCTCTATTTCAATGTGTGTACTCATTTTTCCGTTCTTATATGTTCTATTTCAATGCATGTTTATACGCTTTCCATTCTGCATATGTGGATAATAATAGCTAGATTCAAATTAATATACAGAAATAGATAGAAAATAGAATTCATAATATATATAATATCATCACTTATACGCGGTGATACTTAACTACTAGGTACAATGCATAAATTTGAAAAACAAACAATACTAAAACTAATAATCCCTCCTGGGGGCAGTATTCTGGCAGCCCCTCGCTAGCAGCTCCCTGGTACGCGGTGTCTTCCCAGCGCAGAGGAAGTACTCCACCTCCTTCACCTCGCAGCACTTGACGTGCCGATATGCCTCTTGCAGGCGGACGAGCGTGAACGATCTTGCCATTTTGTTGGGCGCCCACCGGAGCTCCTCGTCGGTGGCACGCTAGAGCTTATCAACCCACCTCCAGGCAACGATGAGGCGCCTAGTGCCTTTGACCTTCCTCGCGAAGTACCCATCTTCGTACACCTCCTCCGCATGACGACGCGCCCGCCCCCAAAGCTCCACCGCCTCCTTTTTCCAGGTGGCATCACGGGCTTCACAGGCCGCCTGGTACCTGGAATCCTCGTCCGCCATATCCTTCTTGAAAGCCACATGCTTGGCTTTCTCAGCCGGCAGCAGCGACTTCCAAAGACAAAGATTATAATGGCCCCAAAACGAATCCAAAGTTAGGGGGTCCGGTGCAACCTCGTCCGGCGGCGCGTAGGGATCCTCATCGATGCTCTTCGAGTGAGCATCCTCGGGGGGCGGCGACTCCTCGTCGGCGCATGGGAAAACCGGCGGTGCCATGGCAGAGATTTGAGAGAGAGAGAGAGAGAGAGAGAGAGAGAGGGTGAGCAAGGGAAGGATGTAGATGAGAATGCAGGCGGGATGACGTGATCAAGGTAGTATTTATTGGCGGCTGGAATCTAGATCGACGGGAGCAGTACACATGCCGGTCGCTGGAATTTACAAGTACTGTAGTTTGAATTACACACGATTCCCGCAGCAAAATCCGCGTGTGAACATACTAGATGGCGGTTTCTAATACAGAACCGTGTCTGGTTAATAACCCCTGCTACTCACCTTCCAAACCTTGAGGCATGAAATAGAGTGCCAATCATGTGGGGCCGGTTGTCTTGCCTGATTTTACCTTTTCTTTTTTGAACACCAGATATTTACAGCATCTGATGATTTTTAACTCGCACACAAGTACACAAGTATGATTTTTTTTCAAACCGTTATGGTTAGCCATTGCATGTAGATGTAGTTCCAATTTGAATTACGATCATTAAATGGATAGAAAATAACTTAAATATCTTTAAAAGGTCAAATGATCCCTAAAATTTTCCAAATTTTCACATGACATTTGTATTAGTGCACGTTAAACATAGAAATTTTTTGAAGGCCATAAGAAGAATATATCTTCCGTTCGTCATCAAACATGCATTCACTATAAAAAAATACACTTCCATGATGATACGTGTTTGTCATAGTAGGTCGCGTTTTTTGTCACGCATGTACATCCAAGACGATTTTATGACAGAATCAAGATAATCATACCTCTGCTGTCGTAGAAGTGTTCCATGACATTACCAAAATTATCATCACGGAAGTGTCCTCTTCCATGACAATAAATCACGCGTCACAGAAGTGCTTTCGTCAAGGGTGACCGACGTGTGGCATCCACCCTAACGGAACACCGTTAAGCTATCGGGTCAGGTTTTGGATCCCATAACCCGTTAATAGCCCAGACCAATGGGAAATTTCCACGTGTAAAATTCTGATTAGCCGGATGAAACACGCGTCACCTTGTTAGTGGGAAATCAGATAGGCGCCTATGATATGTCGACACATGCGACAACCCACCACTGGACCATTTAACTTACGAAGTCAGCCCGTTTTGACTTGGTCAAAAGTTAACAGGCTGACCCAGAAAAGCCTCTTAATGGTCTCTTCGCAAATAGCCCATTTTACGGCCCGGTAACTCATGGCCCATTAGGGCCTAACGGTAATCGGCCCAACAACGTCATGTGGTCCATCAGATATAACACCAGCTCGTTTCACTTTTAGCCCATGTATGGCCCACGACGTCTTTCGGCCCATGTGAGGCCTTCGTATCTTTAGGCCCTTTAGAGGCCCACGGTGACCCTAGCCCATAATGAACAGTAAATTTCTTTGTACCCATTTACGACCCATGATTCACATGGGCCATTGCCATCCTGTGTTAGCTTTCGGCCTATTAACGGCCCATACGTTCTTGGGATCCTTTCTGGCCCTCGATTACTTTCGGCCCGTGACTGGCTTGTTCCCCTAATGGGCCAAATTTGGTCCGTCGCAAGAGTAGGCCCATTTCTGGCCTGGTAACCCATTGCGCCGTTTCCAGCCCGACCTATATTCCGGCCCATTAACGACCCATTAGGCCTGTGACAGAATTAACCATTTGCTGTCCTCCGGCCTGTTAACGGCCCATTACCGTGCTGGGACGATACCAATTACGCCAGTTTACAACCCATGTAGACCCATTTATCCGACGGTCCTATATTCTTGCGTCAGTATTTTTAATATATTCCACAAAAATTCTCCATAAAATTTTAGGTATTTCCGAGAACTTTGATTACTCCACAAAAATAACACCATGGCAATTCTACTGAAAACAACATCAGTCCAGGTTAGTTACATTCAAAATCATGCATGTCAGAGTCCAAAACAAGGAAAAAGAATTTGGAAAAGTAGATATTATGGAGACGTATCGACTCCCCCAAGCTTAACTCATTGCTTGTCCTCAAGCAATTTAGTTGACAAACTGAAAGTGACAAAGAAAAACTTATACAAAGTCTGTTTGATCTTGTTGTTGTAAATATGTCTAACTGATGTTCAGGTTTTCAGCCAAGATTGTAAACTAACCATATCCACAATACCATTTAGGTCTCACATTTACTCATATCAATGTCATAATCAACTAGCGAGCAATAATAATAAATCTCAGATGACAACACCTTGTTCAAAACAATCCTGATATAATATGGCAAAATGGTATCTCGCTAGCCCTTTCTGAGACCGCAAAACATAAATGCAGAGCACCCCTGAAGATTAAGGACTAACTAGACATTGTAATTCATGGCAAAAGAGATCCAGTGACACACATAGTCAATATCAATTAATAACAAAGCATACAAATGACAATGGTGCTCTCTAGCTTGTGCTTTTTATAAATGGATGATGTACTCAGCAATAAAATTAAATAGATAGGCCCCTCACAGAGTGAAGCATGGATTTGCAAAGGTGCCATAGCCCGAAGCTTTTAAAACAGAGATAAATATAATTTTGAGCGGTATGCTTTCATTGTCAACCTAACAACCAAGAGATCTCGCTATCTTCCATGCTAGATACACTATAGGCGGTTCCCAAACAGAATGGTAATGTTTTTAATACCCCTCCACCAACAATCACACTCCATGGCTAGCCAAATGCGCGGGTATCGTCCATACCAACAACAGTCCTGGGGGAGTTTTGTTCTATGATTATATTTTGATTTGATTGCGAGCATGGAAGGGGCATCCCGATTACCAGCCACTTTCTCGTGAATGAAAAGTGAATAAATACTCATCGTGAGAATAACCCACCTAGCATGGAAGCTAATGACAGCCCCAGTCACTACATGAGCGATTCAGGCATACAAAACAGATTATTATTTGAAAGTTTAGAGTTTGGCACATGCAAATTTACTTGGAAAGATAGGTAGATACCGCATATACGTAGGTATGGCGGAGTCATATGGAACAACTTTGGGTTTAAATAAGTTGATGCACAAGCAGTATTCCTGGTTAGTACAAGTGAAGGCTAGCAAAAGATTGAGGAGCGACCAACAAGAGAGCGACAACGTTCATAAACATGCATTGAGATTAATCAACATTGAGTGCAAGTATGAGTCGGATATAAATCACCATGAACATAAATATCGCAGAGGCTATGTTGTTTTTGATTCAACTTCATGCGTGAGCATGTGCCAAGTCAAGCCAGTTAAATAATTAAAGGGAAGATACCATCCTATCATACTTCATCATAACCATTTTAAATTGCATGGTGGCACACAAGACAAACCATTATCCACTCCTAGCCAATTAAGCATGGCATGAGTAACTATAATCTCTAATTTTCATTGCAAACATGTCTCATACATAATGGGATGAATCAAGAATGAGGAGCTAATCATATTGACAAAAACAAAATATGTCAAGTTCATACCAGCTTTTCTCCATCTCAATCATTTCATCAAATATCGTCATTATTGCCTTTCACTTGCACGACCAAACGATATGAATAATAATAAGAGTGCACGTGCATTGGACTAAGCTAGAATCTGCAAACATTTATTCAAAGAAGAAGACAACACTACTGCAGGATGCTGCTAACGCGACACTACGATCAAAGACCCTTTGACGAAACTGTGTATGATGCAATAATCGCAAACGGTTGTGTAAAAAACCCGTCAAAAAAGGTGCAAAACATTTGCGATAACGGATGCATCAAACACGGTTCAGATTTTGGTCGCGTGTGCGATTCAGGGCATATGGTTCAGTTCAATTAACTGTTTGCGATGAGGAGGAACAAAAGAATCAGGCTGCCAGATGAAGGTGTGTGCGATATACATCATAGGGTTCACTCGGATGAACTGTTTGTGATTAGGCAACCCAAAAGAAACGGTCAGCCAGATTAAGGTGTGTGCGATATATGGCATGCGGTTCACTCAGATGAACTATTTGCGTTGAGACAAGAAAACAGAAATGGTTCAATATAACAAGATGTGTGTGATACGTGGCAAACATGTCTGTAATCAGAAATGTGTGCGAAGACCGATAATAACACAGACGATTGCTTCTAATAAGAGGTATGTGGTATGCTCTACCTACACAACATCTATTGGCCATTAGGGGATGGGCGGTCATCCGAATACGCCATAAGGATGCGAAGAGGCATCTTGTATCAGCAAGGACTAGCTGTTCCACCAATAGCTCATGTAATAGAACTCTCAAGCTAAGTGTGCTCAGGCTGGAGCAGCCATCAGATGGATGACTGGATGGGAAGTTGTGTTGATGTTAAATTAACTGATAGGATGGGTCATATCTGTCAAATTAAATGACCAGTGTGGCCCATCCCATGAGTTAATTTAACCTTGAGGTCCTTGTTTTTTATTTATTTTTATTTTTTAACACATATTAAAGAAGGTCTACCGCATTACTTTTTGACAATGTGCTATATGTGGCATACAATTGATCCATCTGACCTGTTTGTGATGGAATAAGCCATGCGTGTTGTGGGAAAACGCTTGCTAGTGTATAATCGTATGTGACTGATGAATTCATCACCGACAGGTTCCCTAGTGTGGTATGTGTTCATCTCATCATCATCTACTTCTTGTGCTATCTCGATGTTCCTTATATGCTAAGTTTCCATTAGTTAATGGTGTTTTATGAACACGCCACCGTTTCCCGCCATTCCTCACCTATTTCCTGCCACCCAGCTATATTGCGCATAAACATAGGTGACGCGCGACGGACGGAGGCAACAAGCACAGCCTGTAGCACATCCACCATTTCCAAGCATGCCAACTCACCAAAGCGCCGCCTCCGCCATCAACCTCGTCGATGAGGAAAACCAGAAGGCGGTGTCGGTGTCAAAACCAGCGGATCTCGGGTAGGGGGTCCCGAACTGTGCATCTAAGGCTAATGGTAAGAGGAGGCGGGGGACACAATGTTTACCCAGGTTCGGGCCCTCTCGATGGAGGTAATACCCTACTTCGTGCTTGATTGATCTTGATGATATGAGTATTACAAGAGTTGATCTACCACGAGATCGTAGAGGCTAAACCCTAGAAGCTAGCTTATGGTTATGATTGTTGTTGTCCTACGGACTAAACCCTCCGGTTTATATAGACACCGAAGGGGGCTAGGGTTACATAGAGTCGGTTACAGAGAAAGGAATCTTCACATCCTAACTGCCAACCTGGCCTTCCACGCAAAGGAGAGTCCCATCCGGACATGGGACAAAGTCTTCTATCTTGTATCTTCAAAGACCAACAGTCCGGCATACGCATAAGTCCGGCTGTTCGAGGACCCCTTAATCCAGGACTCCCTCAGTAGCCCCCGAACTAGGCTTCAATAACGACGAGTCCGGCGTGCAGATTGTCTTCGGCATTGCAAGGTGGGTTCTTCTCCCAATTCTTCAAAGTACCTTTTATAAATATTAGTGCCCGGATCCCAATCTAATGTTACGCTCATCAGCTTTTGCACCTTA
This sequence comes from Triticum aestivum, assembly GCF_018294505.1. Lineage (NCBI taxonomy): Eukaryota > Viridiplantae > Streptophyta > Magnoliopsida > Poales > Poaceae > Triticum > Triticum aestivum. Next base: position 641,685,184 of record NC_057798.1, on the reverse strand, counting down.
ATGATCTTAGCCTCCACATGTTGAGAGAATGCGAGAAGTCGGGGCACTTTTACACTTGCCACCCTAACCATGTAAATAAATTTTCTATTAAAGAGATGGGGATCTTCAGATCCGATCCACACCATCTTCCCCAAGCGAGGAATCATCAGAGCGTGCCCGAAAAAACCAGTCCAACATGGTTGGCGCTCGCAGCTCTTCCTCCTGCTCTCGCAACACCAAGCCGGGCGATTGGGAGAAGTGTATTGTATCCCACGGCTGATAAGTGAAGTTGCAGACCCAAGGGTACCTACCTCCTGCATATCTAGTCCCCGTCCGAGCCGGATTGGCTTCCTTTGATGGCGGGGAGCAGGTGGAGAACTTTCCCAACCCATCTAGGGGGGAGCGAGTATGCCTCGCTTCTTACTTGCTGAGGGGCGTCGGATTTCCAATCGATCCGTTCCTCCGTGGTCTCCTGGAGTTCTACGGCCTCCAACTGCACAACTTCACACCTGCCTCCATCCTGCATATCGCAGGCTATGTCGCTCTTTGTGAGCTATTTCTGGGCTGCGAAGCCCATTTTGAGCTATGGAAGAAGCTATCCTGCCTCGTCCCACGTAACCAAGGGGGTTCAATATTCCAAGTGGGCAGGGCCGAGATATGGCGCATCACTGCGACCGGATACTTATCCAGCACACCGAAGAAGGCACCCAAAGAGTGGCCCTCCGAGTGGTTTTATATTGAGGACGTCTCCATTCCCAACCCAATCCGAATGGGTCTACCAAAGTTTACAAACGCTCCGCTGAAAAAACGACTTAACTGGCGTCCCCGGAGGCCCAGAGAGGAAGACAGCAGGGAGGTCTTTCAATTGACGAGCAAGATAAGAATACTCGCCCAGTCCAGATTATCAATAGTCGAGGTCATGGCGATATCCATAATGCGGCGGGTTCAGCCACTCCAATACCAAGGGCATCCCATGTGGCACTTCAATGGAGAAGACGATGCCACCCGCTGTGGCCGAAAAGGTCCGGACTCCACCACCGCTCTGGTGGAAATACTGTCCGATTTATACAAGGGTAAAGAGAGGAGTTCATCTGTATTAAGCTACTGGATGGATTTTCCATGTACAACCCTCCTAGCTGGGTGAGTTGCCGTCCATTACTCTACTCTATTTATTCCCTGAGCCTTCATTTTTATAAATACTTACTCCATCTACCTATAACAAGAATGGCGATAAATAACCAGGGAGTTCCATAGCCCGGCACCACAGCTAGAGGACCGTAACCGGGCCCTTGACCCTGGATTCGAAGAGGATCCGGATATATTCGTGGAGCTCGTGGAAGGGGTGTTTCACCAGGCGAGATGTGACGAGACAGAGGTGGCCATCATTGCTGACTATCCCGGCCTCCTCCCTGTATCGCATGTAAGTAAACAAGAGACTTATCTTCCGGAAATATTTATTCATTCCGTCTTACCCACCGCACAATTCTTATGCTTCTAAAGGGAAGACGATCGGCGCGCCAAGCCGAACCCGAGGCGACTCGCCAACAAGGGGCGCCCATACCGGGTAGGCCTTTAAAAAGAAAAGCGAACAAAGACATGGCGGAGCCATCCTCAAGGAGGTATGGTTTTAAATAAGCTTTATGGTTTGTCATCTTAAAGTATGACACTATCGTTTGTGTATTAGCAGAAAGAACATCCGCCAAACTATGTCCGGGGGTCCTGCCAACCGTGCCTCCACTAGCTGGATTCCAAGCTTGGTCTCAAGGAAGGAGGCCAATACAGGACTGACACCGGACTGTCCACATACAGAGGATTCAGATAGAATGTCCGTTACAAATTCTGAGGTGGAGAGCGCCATGAATCATCGGCGCCGGCGGGCCGCACTCCGCGACCTTGGTTTTTCAGATGATGCTTTTAATGCCTTCAGCTCGGGTGATGCGTACATCCGAGGCCGCTCAGGATGGGCTTGCTAGAGCCACGGACCAGTATTTGAAAGATATACGGGTAAATATAAAAATCTAATAATTATGTATATCAGTAGCCCGTGAGACTTAATGCAGTTGGTAAACCTAATTTAAGGATCATTGTACATGTAGGTTCTCTCGGAGAAGAACAACCTATCGTCTCAAAGCTGGAAGAGTGTCGAATCCAGCTAACGGCCGCTATGGCCAAGCTATCAAGATCCGAAGAGGCATCAACTGGTATGTATTCCCGAATTGAGAAAAAACAATATTGTGTTGATAAACCAGTAACGCTAACAATATCTGATGACCAAAATCCTCAGATAATCCGGAACAGAATCCGGGAACCCCACAGAAGTGTGAGCAAGAGGCCCTAAGGCAAGCAGCCGCTGGCGAGCGTGTACTTACACAGGTCATACAGAAGAATAACAAGCTCCAAGATGATAATACCCAGCTGGGTGAAGAATTGAAAGATGTTCGGGCCCAGCTGGCTGACTTCATGAAGGAAAATAAGAGACTTCAGCGCGACATTTTTAGTATGTTCTCAAACAAACACTTACATAGTTCGGTAAAGATAGGAACTAACAGAGTTATGTCTGTAGGTATGCTAATGGGCCGCCCCGAAGAGGAGATGCCCGGATCCTCAGGCGATCTTCTACAAGAGCTTTCGCAACTGCACGAGCAAATTCGGCAGGTCATGCGGGGTGTCGCCAAGGCCTTGTGGCCATCCGCCTCCCTACCGGGAAGTATGGGGGAGCTTGCTCAGCTTTTCAAGGGAGCACGGCGACGTTTCTGACTATGGAAGATATCTTCCTGTCGAGAAGGGGCGAGAGAGGCTTGGGCCATGGTGAAAACAAGGTATACCAAGCTTGATCCGAATCATATGGCCCGGGACGGACCTGTAGGGTCAGATGGGAAAGAAATTCCCGTTAGTCTGGTATATGACCAGGTAGGATTAGCTGCAAAATATTCCCAACAGGATTGTAGGCTAGACAACCTATTGGATGGCATAGAAGAAGAAGCATTATGCTCTAAATGACTGTGTACTTCCGTTGACATATCTGTCCCTAGCCGGATTGTGAAACATTTGTCATGGCAGACCTTTTCGCTTCGGCCACTGGACCCTACAGTCTGAAGTGTTTCCGAATACCCGCACGGTAATATAAACCGGGGTACGCGTGGAAACCAGGCGTTGGGGTCATAATTGCTTGAACAGACAAGTACCCAACTAGCTAGGTTATATTACATGGTTAGTAAGAAACATCTTCCAGAGAGAATAGTTCCATTAGAGGTTCCTTTCCCTGGGTACGCATGCATTAAGGTGCTTGTCCAGACTGCGATAAAAAAGCGCAGGATATGTAACATTTGGGGGTTTGTATTGTGACAGCTAAAAAACATCTTTAGTCCACCGACAGAATATTCCCTTAAGAACTCTAGCTTTCGACTTCACCCAGTCTGAGGTACACGTCCGGAGTACCCGGCAGTAACAATCGCAGAGGTGCTCCCTTTATGACCTAGCCGAACTAACGGGAATGTAGGGCATAAGCACAGGAGCCAAGCAACCCAGCTTTGCCAAGACTTAAGTCATATCGATGCATATAATGGCGAAGAAAAGGTGCATATGGAAAAAGGACGCATATGCGGTGGGCTTGATGCCCGGAAGATAATTATATTAAGCTTCTGTACAAGAAGCCCCCAGGTATGATGAGCGCACATACTTGAAAATTAGTGCGGTACAAGTATGTAGTCTAGCCATAGTAAAGATTTAGAGCTTTTCAAAAAGGAAAGGCGAGAAGAGGGCTAAGAAGTAAATCAAAAAAAGCAACAGAGGGAAGGAGACGAACAGGGAGTTCAACGCTAGGCGTAGAATCTTTGGAGTATGGCTGCGTTCCATGGGTTCGGCTCGAGGCGATTATCGGATGCATCCTGCAGTCGGTACACTCCTCCGGTGAGAACTTTGTCAATAATGAAGGGACCCTCCCACTTGGGCTTGAGTTTGTCCTTTTTCTTCTCTGGTAGACGTAGAACGAGTTCGCCAATATTATAGGTCTTGGCCCGTACTTCTCTGCTTTGATACCTGCGAGTCTGTTGTTGATAGAATGCGAAACGGGATTTTGCGACGTCGCGCTCCTCTTCCAGGGCATCTAAACTGTCATGCCGATCGAGCTCGGCCTCTCTCTCTTCGTACGTGCGCACTCGAGGTGAGTCATGAATAATATTGCAGGGCAGCATAGCCTCTGCGCCATACACCATGAAGAAGGGTGTGTGTCCGGTAGTGCAATTTGGCGTGGTCCGCAGCCCCCAGAGTACGGATTCAAGCTCCTCAAGCCAGTGCGTGTCTGATTCTTTTAAAGATCACACTAGTCTCAGTTTAATGCCGCTCATAATAAGACCATTGGCTCGTTCGACTTGTCCGTTTGTTTGAGGGTGATAGACGGAGGCGTAATCGAGCTTAATGCCCATCTTGCCGCACCAAGTTTTCTCCTCATCGTCCGTGAAATTGGAGCCGTCGTTGGTGATGATGCTGTGGGGGACACTGTAACAGTTTACTACCCCCATATGAAGTCTATCACTGGTCCGGATTCAGCCGTTAACTGGTTTGGCTTCTATCCATTTGGTGAATTTGTCCACCATGACCAACAAGTATTTTTTTCTTATGGCTTCCTCCTTTAAGGGGTCCAACCATATCAAGCCCCCAGACCGTGAAAGGCCAAGTTATGGGGATTGTTTGTAGAGTGGTGGGTGGCATATGGCTTTGGTTGGCGAAAAGCTGGCAGCCAACGCAATATAGGAGAAGGTCTTGTGCGTCTACTCGGGCCGTCGGCCAGTAAAAACCTGTACGGAAGGCCTTGCTTACAAGGGCCCAAGCTGCAGCATGGTGACCGCTGAGGACGACATGAATTTCAGCCAAGAGTTGCCGCCCTTCCTCCTCGGAGATACATCTTTGAAGTACCACGGTAGCACTTTTCTTATAAAGCTCTCCCTCATGAACTTTGTAGGCTTTAGAGCACCGCACAATGCAGCGTGCCTCATTTTGATCCTCGGGGAGTTCGTGCCTGTTAAGGTAGGCCAAGAAGGGTTCGGTCCATGGGGCGATAACAACCATGATGAGATGGGCCGAGGGTGTTATTTCAGTGGCAGAGCCCCCGATTATGTCAGTGTGTTCGGATTCTGGGGTTGTGATCGGATCCAGACTAATGTTGCCGGTCTCACCTTGCCACACCACGGATGGCTTGAAAAGCTTTTCCAGAAAGATATTAGATGGAACAGGGTCGCGCTTAGCGCTGATGCGGGTGAGGACATCCGCTGCTTGATTGTTTTCCCGAACCACATGATGAAGTTCGAGCCCCTTGAACCGAGCTGACATCTTAAGGTCGGCGTTACGATATGCCGCCATTTTCGGATCTTCGGCATCAAAGTCTCCATTTATTTGAGATATTGCGAGGTTTGAATCCCCACGCACTTGTAGGCACTGAATGTCCATGGAGATGGCCATCCAAAGACCATGCAACAGAGCCTCATATTTGGATGCATTGTTGGAGTCTGTGTATAATATTTGGAGTACGTATTGGACTGTATCTCCAGTGGGGGATGTGAGGACAATGCCAGCTCCTAGACCTGCCAGAATTTTAGAGCCGTCGAAGTGCATGATCTATTTGGAGTATGTGCCATACTCTTTAGGGAGTTCGGCCTCTGTCCATTAGTTGGGATTTAATGGCTCACCGTGGTTTATATGTACTGTCGAATTGGAGGAGCTCTATTGCCCACTTGGCAATCCGGCCCGTGCCATTGCAGTTGTTTATTATGTCATTAAGTGGTACTTCGGAGGCCACCGTGATTGAACACCCTTGAAAGTAGTGTCGTAATTTCTAGGATGCCATGAAGACTGCGTACGTTTTTTTTGATAATGCGGGTACCGAGATTTGCATGGTGTGACGACAGTGGATACGTAGTATACCGGCTTCTGAACCGGAAATTGTGTCCGTCCTCCTCTCGTTCGATGACAAGCACCGCACTCACAACTTGGTGTGTTGCGGCTATGTATAACAACATAGGTTCACCAACGTTCGGCCCGGCCAGGATTGGCTTGCTTGCTAGAAGAGCCTCTATTTCCTCTAGTCGGCCATTGTCGTGTCCATCCACTCGAAGTGTTCGGTTCGTTGAAGTAGGCGATAAAGTGGCAATACCTTTTCTTCCAATCTGGAGATATAGCGGCTTAAAGCTGCCACGCATCCAGTTAGTTTCTGGATTTGTTTGAGGTCTGTTGGGGTAGCCATCTATGACAAAGCTCATATTTTAGCTCAGTTTTCTTCAATTCCTCTATTGGAAATGATGAAACCCAGCAACTCTCCAGCGGGAACACCGAAAACACATTTTTCCGGATTGAGCTTAATGTCATATGTATGGAGGTTATCGAACGTGAGCCTTATATCGTCTATTAAAGACTCGGCATGTCTGGTCTTCATGACGATGTCATCGACGTATGCTTCAACTATTTTGCCGATTTGTTTCTCTAGGCATGTTTGAATCATGCATTGGTAGGTGGCACCAGCGTTTTTTTAGCTCAAAAGGTATAGTGTTGAAGCAGAAAGGCCCGTATGGGGTTATAAATGTCATTGCGGCTTGATCGGACTCCATCTTGATTTGATGGTCTCCGGAGTATGCGTCGAGGAAACGCAGTGAGTCGTGTCCCGCGGTAGCATCGATGATCTGATATATGCGTGGAAGAAGGAAGGAATCCTTAGGGCAGGCCTTGTTGAGGTCTTTAAAATTGACACATAGGCGCTAGGATTTATCCTTCTTTGGTACCGTCACCAAATTTTCTAGCCAATGCGGGTGTTTTATTTCTCTGATGAATTCGGCCTCGAGTAACTTGGCTAGCTCCTCTCCCATAGCTTGTCGTTTGGGTTCCGAAAAGCGCCGTAGTGTTTGATTGACCGGCTTGTATCCCTTTAGTATGTGTTCGGCCAGCCTGCGTGGGATCCCCGACATATCACAAGGGTGCCAGGCAAAAATATCCCAATTCTCACGTAAGAACGCTTGCAGTGCAGCGTCGATTGTGGCGTCCAGCTGTGCCCCGATGGATGCTGTCTTCAAGGAGTCCGTTGGGTGGACCTGGAAATTGACAACTTCGTCCGCTGGTTTGAACAAGGTGGACTTGGATTGCTTATCGAGTGTCACGTCGTCTCTATCCACTATGGAGCACAATGCAGTTAATTCTTCGGCCGCGAGGGCTTCAGACAGTGCTTCGAGGGCCAAGGCGGCTGTTTTATTTTTTGCGCGGCGTGCAGTGTCCGGATCACTAGCAAGGGTGATGATTCCATTGGGCCCAGGCATCTTGACCTTCATGTACCCGTAATGGGGTATAGGTTGGAAGCTCGCAAACTCATCTAGCCCTAGCAAGGCGTGATACCCACTATTGAAAGGGGCGACCTGAAAGGTTATCTCTTTGGACCGATAATTCTCTGGCGTGCCGAATACCACATCGAGTGTGATTTTTCCCGCACATCGTGCCTCCCGCCTGGGAATAATTCCTCTAATGGTTGTGCTACTTTGTTCAATGCGGCTCCTGTCTATTTCCATTTTCTTGATAGTTTCCTCCTAAATGAGGTTTAGTCCACTACCGCCCCATGAGCACTTTGGTAAGGTGGAAGCCGTGCACGATTGGACTGAGGACCAAAGCGGGTGGTGCTCGGACTGTCTTGAATTGCGGTTCATCACTGGCGCTGAAAGTTATGGTCGTGTCGTTTCAGGGGTTTATTGCTGGGACTTGGCAAACTTCGGCGAGGCTGCGGAGTGCTCTCTTGCACCTGTTACCTGAGGCAAAAGTCTCCAAGATTGTCAACACTATAGTGTTCTGCTCTATGGGATGTTGCTCTGCGCTGTTTTTTATGAGGAGATCCTCGCCGCTCCTGGCCACCTGTCGAAGTATCCAACATGCCCTAAGGTTGTATGTTGGTATGGTATCCGGTGTGGTGTGTATTTTGCATGGCCTATCGAGCCACCCTTCCAAAATGGTTGTGCGCCCTGCAGTGGGCTTTGATTTCTTCAAGATTGGGTCGGGCAACCTACGAGGGTACACCCTTTTTGTTCGGACGAGGGGTTTAGCAAGAGCCAGTGGATCGCAAAAGGCCTAGGTTTTCCATGCGCTTTCCATCGCACAGTACTTCTGTACTATGGTCACCAAATCATCGAAGCATGATATGTGACGGTAATTTATGGTGTTAAGTAGTCCCTTGTCCTTGCAATTTTTGCAGAATATTGATATTGCGTCTTCGTCGTGACAATCCTTGGCCTTGTCCTTGACAATGAGGAATTTGGCCCAAAAGCGATGTACCGTCTCTTGGGACTATTGTCTGATGCGTGAAAGATCGCTTGAGTCTGGGTGGGTGGGTGGATTTGATTTTGACCCTAGATCCGGATCGTGACCTAGAGCTTGAGGAGTTTCTGAGCTTAATAGTTTAGAATCCGAGACGTAAACAAATTTTTCTGGCCCACAGTCCGATTCTAAGTTCGTAGTTCGGGGCGTGTCTTCCCGTGGGCATGTATCCATCTTGGTGAGCTCAGAAATCCGGACATATTTCATCCTCAATATGGGGGAAGAGTTTTCGGATCGCTCCTCCACCACCGCTATCTGATGGGTGATCGGCGGAGATTCAATCTCTGTCTGATCGGGTTTAAGCCCAATCCGATCGTAGTCTGAAGCGACTCCTAGAGCGGCGATGCGATCCAGGAACCCGTTTAAAGACGATAACTCTGTTGAATCCATCTGCTCGGCGTATTCTGAGCTGATGCAGAGGAGATTTTCGATAAATTGAGAAGTCATGGTCGGCCCGATGGCCGAATGGGCGGACAAGGCGAAGCCGCCCAGCCGGAGAGTTTGGCCTAAGGCCAGAGCTCCCCCGGAGGTGATGTTGCCCTTGATAACAAGGCGAGCCATCAACCCTATCTTCAACGTCACAGTGGAACTCTCAATGAAAGCACCAATGTCGGTGTCAAAACCGGCAGATCTCGGGTAGGGGGTCCCGAACTGTGCGTCTAAGGTTAATGGTAACAAGAGGCAGGGGACACAATGTCTACCCAGGTTCAGGCCCTCTCGATGGAGGTAATACCCTACTTCCTTCTTGATTGATCTTGATGATATGAGTATTACAAGAGTTTATCTACCATGAGATTGTAGAGGCTAAACCCTAGAAGCTAGACTATGGTTATGATTGTTGTTGTCCTACGGACTAAATCCTCCGGTTTATATAGACGCCGGAGGGGGCTAGGGTTACATAGAGTCAGTTACGGAGAAAGGAATCTTCACACCCTAACCGCCAACCTGGCCTTCCACGCAAAGAAGAGTCCCATACGGACACGGGACGAAGTATTCTATCTTGTATCTTCATAGTCCAATAATCCGGCATACGCATATAGTCCGGCTGTTCGAGGACCCCTTAATGCAGGACTCCCTCAAGTGGCACTGCCCGTCAAGGCCGCAGTGCTCCCCGGAAATGCGATGGACGACGTTGTGGTGCACGTCATCGCCAGGGTTGAGCGTACCCTTCACGCATGGCGCTTCAGCGCCGTGGATCAAGATAGACATGTCAGCGCCGAAAGGCTGCCGCTCGCTGCACAACATGATTGATGGTGTGCCGCAGAGCAAGCTAGGCACGTCCAGCCCGAAAGGCAATCCGACAGGCTGTGGCTTGCCACACGGTGAGACCATTGGAGTGTCGCAGAACAAGAGGCGCGGCATGCCGCACAGCAAGAGCGGATCCATCGGTGCTTGCCTGCTATCGACAGGGCATTACAGCTGGGTACACATCCTGTAAGTACCTCCATTCCTTGCCAGGAGTGGGCACAGGCCCTCTGCACCATACTTGCAATAGAGGTCGACCACGTCGTGCTTGCACCGGATGCCCGCCACACCGTTTTCATGGGTCGCTCCGTTCGCCTGGTCCGTGGCCCGCTTGATGCCAATGCGCTGGTCGGTAGGCTCGACCGCCTCCTTGGCCCAGGTGTCCACCAGGGAGCAGTAGATGAACATGGTCGTCGCATCCTTGAGGTGGTGATCTCGGATAAAATAGCCAACTTGGAGCTCGAGATCGCGCTCCATATGTACCGCGAGCGTGTCGACCGCTTGGACGAACGCCTCTATGAGTTGAGGAAGAGCCAAGAGCTACCGTAGGCAAGGGCTGCTGGTCATGGTCTCATGGACGCGTTTTATTTTGTTGAGTTGTTTCGATGTGGATAGCTATGTATTCACAACAATCAGAGAATTGCTCTGTTTATTGCTCTATTTCAATGTGTGTACTCAGTTTTCCGTTCTTATATGTTCTATTTCAATGTCTGTTTATACGCTTTCCATTCTGCATATGTGGATAATAATAGATAGATTCAAATTAGTATACAAAAAAAAATAGAAAATAGAATTCATAATATACACATATATATATATATATATTAATTGTTCATTAGTTCATCACAGAATATATATAATATCATCACACATACGTGATGATACTTAACAACTAGGTACAATGCATAAATTTCAAAACGAACAATACTAAAACTAATAATCCCTCCTAGGGGAAGTATTGCGACAGCCCCTCGCCAGCAGCTCCCTGGTGCGTGGCTCCACCACCTCCACCTCGCAGCGCTTGACGTATCGATATGCCTCTTGCAGGCGGACGAGCGCGAACGATCTTGCCATTTTGTTGGGCGCCCACCGGAGCTCCTCGTCGGTGGCACGCTGTAGCTTATCAACCCACCTCCAGGCAGCGATGAGGCGCCTAGCGCCTTTGAACTTCCTTGCGAAGTACCCGTCTTCGTACACCTCCTCCGCACAACGACACGCCCGCCCCCAAAGCTCCACCGCCTCCTTTTTCCAGGCGGCATCACGGGCTTCACGGGTTGCCTGGTACCTGGGATCCTCATCCGCCATCTCCTTCTTGAAAGCCGCTTGATTGGCTTTCTCAGCCGGCGGCAGCGACTTCCAAAGACAAAGATTACACTGGCCATGTCGGTGTCAAAACCGATGGATCTCAGGTAGGGGGTCCTGAACTGTGCGTCTAAGGTCGATGGTAACAGGAGACGGGGGACACGATGTTTACACAGGTTCGGGCCCTCTCTATGGAGGTAATACCCTAGTTCCTGCTTGATTGATCTTGATGAATATGAGTATTACAAGAGTTGATCATCTACCACGAGATCGTAATGGCTAAACCCTAGAAGTCTAGCCTATGGGATTATGATTGTGCCCTATGGACTAAACCCTCTCGTTTATATAGACACCGGAGGGGACTAGGGTAGTACAAAGTCGGTTACATAGAAAGGAATCTACATATCCGAATCGCCAAGCTTGCCTTCCACGCAAAGGCGAGTCCCATCCGGACACGGGAAGAAGTCTTCTGTCTAGTATCTTCATAGCCCAACAGTCCGGCCCATGTTAATAGTCCGGCCATCCAAGTACCCCCTAATCCATGGCTCCCTCAGTAGCCCCCAAACTAGGCTTCAATGACGAGGTGTCCAACGCACAGATTGTCTTTGGCATTGCAAGGCGGGTTCCTTCTCCAATTACATCAGAGTATCTGACTTAAAGAGCAATATCCATCTTTTCATTTAATGTCCCGCTCATTGGCTTCTGCACCTTCATGATTTCAGCTTCCACGTGTCGAGCGAATACGAGAGGTCGGGGTATTTTTGCACATACCACCCTGACCATGTGAGAAAATTGTCTATTTAAAGAGACAGGGATCTTCAGATCCACTCCACATCTTCTCCACCAAACGAGGAATCCTCAGAGCTCGTCGGCAGAAACCACCCCCAACATGGCCAGCGCTCCCAGCTCTTCCTCCCGCCCACATAGCCCGAAAAAGGGCAATTGGGAAAAGTGCTCCGTATCCCATAACCAACTGGTGAAGCTGCAGACACAGGGATTTCTTCCCCCCTGCAGATCTAGTCTCCGTTCGAGTAGGATTGGCTTCCTTCGACGGTGGGGAGTAGGCGGAGAATCTCCCCAACCCATCTAGGGGGAAACGAGTATGCTTTGTTCCCTACTTGTTGACATGTGTCGGATTTCCAATCCATCCATTCCTCCAACGTCTACTAGAGTATTATGGCCTCCAACTGCACAATTTCACTCCTGCCTCCATCCTGCATATTGCGGGTTATGTTGCTCTTTGCGAGCTATTCCTGGGTTGCGAGGCCCATTTTGAGTTATGGAAGAAGCGATTCTGCCTCGTCCCTCGTAATCAAGAGGGATCAATATTTCAAGTGGGTGGCACCAAAATATGGCGCATCGCCGGGACTGGATATCTGTCCGGCACGCTGAAGAAGGAATCCGAAGAATGGCCTTCCGAATGGTTCTATATTGAGGACGTTTCCCTTCCCGATCCAGTCCGAATGGCTTTTCCTGAATTTTCACGTGCTCCATTGAAGAAACGCTTCAGTTGGCATCCCTGAAGCCTCAGGGAGGAACATAGCATGGAAGTCCGTCAATTGATGAGCAAGATAAAGACGCTCGCTTAGTCCCGGATTCTCAATAGTCGAGGTTATGGCGATATCCATAATACAAGGGGTTCAGACACTCCAATACCAAGGGCGTCCTATGTGGCACTTCAACGAAGAATATGATGCCACCCGCTGTGGTCGGAAGGGTCCGGCCACTCCTGCCGCTTTGGCGAAAATACTATCCGGATTATACAAAGGGGATAAAGAAGAGTTCATCTGCATTAAGCCTAGAGATGGATTTTCCATGTACAACCCTCCTAGCTGGGCGAGTTTTCATCCCACTACTCAATTTACTCCCCGAGTCAGTTTCCACTAATATTAATCCGTCCATTTGTAACGGGAATGGAGGAAGATCACCAAGGAGTTCCACAGTCCCGCACCACAGCCATAGGACAACAACCGGGCCCTTGACCCCGGATTCACAGAAGATCCAGATATATTTGTGGAGCTCGTGGATGGAGTGTTCTACCAGGCGAGCCATGACGGCACATAAGTGGCCATCACCGCTGACTATCCCGGCCTTCTCCCTGCCTCGCATGTAAGTAATCAGGAGACTTATCGTTTGAAAGAATTTCCTCTTTCCGCCTCACACTACTAGGGAAAACCCTAGCAGTAGCGCGGGTATTTTGCCTATCAGTAGCGGGGACGACGTGCTACTGATAAGGCGTGACAGCTAACGTGTAGCAGTAGCGCCTGTCATCCCACGCTACTGCTATACATGGCTAGCAGTAGCGTGCTTTAGTGCAGAGCGCTGCTGCTAATATCTACAACGCTTTTTAGCAGAAAGCGCTACTAGTAAGGGAGTGCTACTACTAACTTGTTCCCCTTGCTACTGCTAGTTTTATTAGTTTCTGTTTTTTTCTGCATATTTGTTTTCTATTTGAATAGGCCTTATACAATAATCTTTAGCATATCATACACATACAAATGTAATCATAGCATATACATACAAATAGTCTCATCAAATCATGTCATCATCATAATCATCATCCAACACAAAGTGGTCTCTCGTCATCATCTCAAAAATAATGATACAAGTCTCGATTACTTGCAACTACATCGTCATCCATCTAAACAATGATATACGCGAGAAGAGCTATCACTATGAGTGAGAGCGGAACTATGAAGTACATGAGCTCGTATCCCTCTCTCGCATTAGCGTGAACCTAAACTAACTACTGGCTGTCGCTCGGAAACCGGAAACCGGTACACCTGGGCCTGACACTTCGGCCACTCGTCATATACTCCTCGTGTAGCACTTCTTCACCATCAATGATCTATGCACCTGCATCGTCACATGAGTTGATGATATACAACATATATAGTTGAGCAACCGAAAGGGAAAAACTTGGCAAAAATAGAAGCAACATATCATCAGCATAAATAACAAAGTTCCTCGTACCCAAAATGCTCTAACTAGAGTGATCTTCACTAGTCGAGGAGGAGGACGGTTTAATTACATCACAAATAAAGTTTCGTCGTGCATAACTCAAAGTTTTGGCATACAGAAAGTATGGACTAAATGGACACATTGTCATATATCAACAATCACTCCAACATGCCATGCCATCCATCCATGTGAGGGAGATAGTCCCCGAGCTTAGTGAAAGGCTTCATGTCGAGACGCTTAGAGGCTACGCGTGTTCGGACGTCTTCCCGCGACATTTGTCCTTCTTTGTAGAACATCCCTGTTTTTTGAGCGACCTCCTCCATGATGATTTGGGCAAGTTCGCACTGGATTTAATAGAATTCAGCTCAAAGTCCTTTGCCCATTGCAGAATATGGGCATCACCGGATTTAGGTGACATGCGAAGGTTCTGGTGATCCCTTTTGTACACCAGCATGTGGTGTAGGACATAGAATTCATCATTAAGAGAATCACTCGGTTGTTGGATGTAGCAGAAGTTGGTCTTATGGCTAAAGGCGGGCCTGCCGTTCCTTATCTTCTTGTCTTTGACCTCTCCACCCCGTTTGCCGTAGTAAAAGATAGCACTGTCAAGAACAAACTTGATGTGGGTGTAATCCTTTTTGGTAATGTTCTACGACGAGTCCAAGTAAAGAGCATGGGAGTATCGGGGGTAGAGGATGATGAGGGCGACGCGCCCGCCGCTGCGCAAAATAAGTACACCTCAAATTAATTAGCCTCCACCGTGCAAATGAATGATTGAAATCGAAGGAAGGATATCCACGCGGATGACTTACAGGGGATGATAAGGCACGAGAATCGCCTCCTTGTCCTTATTGGCGAGCATGAAATTGATGAGGTAGTCCCTCGCTTATTGACAGTGCTTTGCGCAGACTGCCAAGAAGCCCTCGTGCATGAAGTATGGATCAGCGACACAGATAAAAGGTATCTGCTCAACCCCAATGAGGTAGTTCATGTGCAAGGCATAAAGGCGGACAAACATAAAATCCAGCTTCTTCCAGTGATACATGTCGAAGATGTAATCGAATCGAAGAAAGAACTTCTCCGCGGGGAATGTGTCGATGTAACACAATTGTAGCGGCACGTTAACCACATAGAGTGGGTATCCTGGATTTTTCCAAGCGATGATGCCTTTTTCTCTCCGCAGCACATCGTCATGAAGTCTCCTTACATCGCCGAATCTGGCCCCTATCGCTGCTTCAGGTAGGATTGGTTCACCGGCGATATGCCATTTTGCCGCATCGGGATTATCTATACGGTCTTGAACCCGAGGCTGCTGAGGCGGCTGGATCATAGAAGCAGGTTTTTTGCCTTTCCTCGGTCTCTTCCTAGACTTTTTTGGTACCGGAAGGTTGTCCATAATACGTTCAGACTTCGGAGGCGGCAATTCAGGCACCGACTCATGATGCTCAAACCCTAAGTAGGCACCAGTATTGATATACAGTTGAGTTTCATCATCCTCATCCTCATCTATGGTAACGTCACCAACGACTAATGGAGCCTCTTCCTCACCCCCTCCGCTATCACCCAACATGACAGCCGATGCTAATTGAGTAGGTGAGGTGTTGATGTTCATACCTAAGTACGTCCTCGTGGGTCTACTCCAGGCCGCCTCCAAATGAAGCAGACTCTTTGGCCATAACAGGACCCACCCATTGCAACAATCACCAAGCCGCCGCGGGGTCTCGTCTTCATCCCCCACTAGTACCAAAGGAGCCAAATTCTCGTGGCCCGGTTTGACACTGGCCATGGAAACCTTGAAGACGTTCGGGGGGGTCGGCCGGCTGTGGAAATGGTTTCTTTGGCTCCATTATCGTTGCCTTCCCCACGTCCACCTTCTGGTCGCCGATGGTGTACAATATGGTGCATGGGGTTTCGTTGGCTGGCAAAGAAAAGTCTGCGATGTGCGACATCTGAAAGGCAACGAAAAGGGGAGATTATACATTTATTGAAGAGGGCCGGTGTGACAAATACCGTGAGGGCGTCGAGCTCAGCCAAAGATGAAGCATCGCCGAGCACGTCCGGTGCAGGAGCCGGTGCTAGAGCAGGTGCGGGAGTCGATGCGGGAGCAGGTGCATGGAGCCGATGCGGGAGCAGGTGCAGCTGCAGGTGATGGTGCAATGCTAGTGAAGCTGCTCCACAAGAAGTCAGCAAGGGGAAAGTCCGCTGCATTTTTTTCTGGATTCTGCCTGCTCCAATTGAAATATGCCGGAACCAAGGTAGTAGACATATCTACAAGCACCTGTCTTGCGGCTGTTTGAGATGATTTCTTGTCAACCGCAATCTCAACCTTCTTGTCAATGTTTTCTTCAGTTAACCTCCGTCTTTCCTTTCTCTCCTCTGTGGTCTCACGGTAGTACTTCTTCCATGTGTCGCCATCTCCGACACCATGCACGCGTCCATACGACGGTCGAGTCTCCACCGGGAGTCCTGTCAATATGTTCAACACCCGGTTGAATGGAGTGTCCCACTTGGGCCTCGCCAACGCCTCAGACGGCGAGTCGCTTTCAGCCGCAATCTTGTGATGCTCCCTCTGCAAAAGGCACAAGGATCGTTTACAAATATGACTAACATGCAGTCGAATTGATCAGAAATTAAAATTACCTGCAGTCTCATGAACTCCTCGTGACCGCGTTCGTCTCGAAAACCTTCTTCACTGGGTCACAACAGTGTCGGGCCCTGACGACGTCACGCTCCTGCGGGACGGTGAACTCCGCCAAGGGGTCTGGGATGCCCAGACTCGCGGCTTCTGCGTCCTATTTGGCCCATATGGACCTCTTCCCGCCGTAACCATGGCTTCCGAGGTGGTGGCACTCAATGTTCCTCTGTTGAAGCCCCTTCATGTAGTTCCACTTTTTTTGGCAGCTTAGGCCTTGCAAGCCGCCTTGAATATTTGAAAGTGCTCTGCCGTGATTGTCGGATTATCCTTTACAATCTCGGAGTAGGGTTCCTTCTTGTTGACGATCCGATATTTCACCCTTGATTTCCAGGCGGCCAACGCGTCGCTAAACTTGGTCATGGCGTGTTTGTTTATCTTCTTCATTGCCGGGTCCTTATCTGGATCTTTATAATCCTGTTCATTCCGGCCCGGGAATAAGAATATCTGGTGCAACTTCTTTAGGAGGGAGGGCCTCATATTATCTATATTCTTTAGTTTCTCATCGTTGATGGTGGCGGTTGCCCGTATGATGCAGCCTACTTGATTGCCATAGCAGGCGCGCGCTTCCTCGGGCGCGGTTGGCTCAAAATTACTGTCGTCCACCTCCGTGACCACTAGTCTAGTAGTCCTAAGCTTGTTAGGAAGCCGTTGCCTCTTTGCTTTTGGTTCTATACCGACTCCACTAGTCTCGGCACCGGTCTTAGTCTTAGCGCCGGCCTCAATGCCGGTCTTAGTCTCAGTGTCGGTCTCAGTATCAGCACCGGTCTCGATGTCGGTCTCAATCTCCGATGTGATAGGTGGACCCACCAACATCAACTCTTGATCGTCGGCTTCCCTCAAAAATTCTTCTGCCGCCAGGTAGACGTTGTCGCAGTCACCAGAACCCTATCCTTCATCATTGCTAGCCATGTTCCTATGATTAAATCTAGTCAATTAATTCTTGACCTAACAAAATGAATAATGACATTAAAAAAGGCCAATGCTTTGCAGGAACATTGACTCTTTCCCGGTGCGGCAAATCCCGGGCACTCGATATGTCCTAGTTTGTAGCACAAGTGATGCCGAAATTCATGGAAAATTTCGGCATGACTTTTGCTAAAAAGTTGACAAATCAAAAACCTGAAATTTGCCGGAACGGAAATGAATCAACATTCTGGCAAAACATAGGCCACTCGGCTTGATTCCCTGGAAACAACAAAGCCACTTGGGCACAATCGAACCACTTCAATGAAAACATATAACATGACCGCTTCAAGGAAAATATATAATCAACAATAAAAGTCTAGGAAGGGATCATCTTTAAAATAAAACTTGCCTAAATTCTTTTCCTTGAAAAATAGTGGTCTTTTCAAAAATCAAAAACCTTAGCAAAATGACCTCACTAAACACTTCTCTGCCTAGGACAGAACCCAAATTATGTTGATCTAGCTATTCCTCTCTCTCACACACACACACACACACACACACACACACACACAATATTTTCTCTAACCCTTCTCTGCCTAGGACAGAACCCAATTAAATTGCAAAGGAACTCCATTCCTCTAACCCTTCTGACCTAATGCTCTAAAAAAATTTGCTCTAACCTAGCCAACCTACTTAACCTAGCTTGTTAATCTAACGAACATAATTAACCTACCTATTTAACCTAGTTAGTTAATCTAGTTTACCTAGATAATTAACCTCATTAAACTAGTTAATGTAGCTAGTTCTCTGTCAAAGCCCTAAATAAATTTTTGCACTAACCTAGATAATTAACATAATTAAACTAGTTAACCTAACTAGTTCTCTGTCAAAGCCCTAACTAAATTTTTGCACTAACCTAGATAATTAACCTAATTAAACTAGTTAAGCTAGCTAGCTAGTTCTCTGTCCAGTGTTTGTGCTATGCATGAGAGAGAGAGGAGGGGTGGGGGCTTACAGAGGATGGCTCCGGTGGTGGCGAGGGAGGTATTGGTGGAGAGGGAGGTAGTGGTGACGAGGGAGGTAGGGGCGTCTCCGTTGACAGCGAGGGAGGCAGTTGTGGCGAGGGAGGATCTAATGGCGTCGACGGCGGCTCCGGTGGCATTGATGATTCTGTGCGGCTCCGGTGACATTGGGGGCGGCTCCGGTGACATTGGGGGTGGCTTCGATGGCGTCGACGGTGCGTGGCTTTGGTGGCTCCAGGGGCGTCAACGTCGGCGGCGAAGTGGGGCGACAATGAGTCAGGGGGACGGCAGCGGGGTGGGTCGAGGGATTTGGGGGAGAAGTGGTGGCCAGGGTAAAACGGTTTTTGGGTTAAGTGAAACTTAGCGGTAGCACGTTTCGCACAACACGCTATAGCTAAGGTAGCTATAGTGGTTTTTACCAAACGCGCTACTGCTATAGCTATGTAATTTCCTTTCATTTTCTTATTTACTTTTCTGTTTCTATAGCAGGGGTTTAGGAAACGCGCTGCAGCTATATTAGCTATAGCGCCTCTTACGAACAGATGTTATTGCTACGCCTTTCTCCTTTTTTGCTTTTTCATTTATTTTTCTTTACATTTTATTTTTTTGTTTCTCCTTTTTTTTCTATTTCTTTCATTTTCATTTACTTTTCTATTTGTTTTTCATTTTATTTTATTTCCATTAGTAGTAGCGCTTTTCGTAGAAAATACGCTACTACTTTGAACCTAGCGGTAGCGCGCTTCTTTCAAGCCCGCTACTGCTATGTGTAGCCTATCGTCTTAGCAATGGGAATATTAGTAGTAGTGCTTTTACACGTGCACGCGCTACTAATACAATTTTATCCGTAGCGCCCTTTTCTGTCACGCGCTACTGCTATCTAACACTAGCGCCCTTTCTGACCCGCGCTACTGCTAAATTTCTGTGTATAAGGTTTTTCCTAGTAGTGTCACCCACCGTACTATCTTATGCTCTAAAGGGGAGGCGATCGGCGCGCCACGCTGCACCTGAGGCGACTTGCAAGAGGGCTGCGCCTACACCGGGCACGCCTTCAAAGAGGAAGGCAAATACAAGCATGGCCGAGCCTTCATCAAAGAGGCATGGTTTTTTAAATATGTTCCTTGGCTATCACATTGAGGACGCTATCTGTTGTGTCTTATCAGAAAAACATTTGCCGAACTATTTCCGGGGATTCTGCCAGTCACGCTACCACTAGCCAGATTCCAGAACATGTCTCAAGGACTGCGGCTGACGTAGGAGTGACATCGGATTGTCCTTCTGCAGAGGAGTCGGATGATGTATCCGTCACAAATATCGGTGCCGGCGGGCCACTCTTCGTGACTCTGGTTTTTCGGAAGAGGCTTTCAACACCTTCAACTCGGCTGATGCATACATCCGAGCAGCTCGAGATGGACTTACCAGAGCCACAGACGAGTATTTGAAAGATATGCAGGTAAGTACACATTTCTACCAAACTGATAATCATATACCAGTAGCCCCCGAGACTTGAAATAGTTAACACAACTGATTTAAGGATCATTGTACAACTAGGTGCTTACAAAGAAGAATAGCATGTTGTCTCAATAGCTGGAAAAGTGTCAGGCCCAGCTAGCTGCTGCTACCACTGAACTAGAGAAATCCAATAAGGTAGTGTCTGGTAATGTTCCCCTCTACTGAGAAAACATACTCATATACCAGGAGTACTAATACAGGTGCATATCTTATGGCAGGGTCATCAGATTGTCCGAGAGTGGCACCGGAAGTCGCACTAGCGGGAGGTCCAGGAGCTCAAAGGCAACTGGACGCGGGCGAACGTATACTGACACTGGTCAAAGAGGAGAAAAACAAACTCCAAGATTCCCACACCAAGCTGGGCAAAGAGCTGAAAGATGTTCGGGCCCAGCTGGCGGACTCTGTGAAAGAGAATAAGAAGCTGCGAGGCAACATATTTAGTATGTGTGTAACTTACCGTTGCACAATTCAGCTAGGGAAGGAACTGACAGAATTATGTCTGTAGGTATGTTGACGGGCCGTCCCGAACGGGAGGTGTCCAGATCTTTGAACGATCTGCTACAAGAGCTGTCGCATGCACGAGCGAGCTTGGCAGGCGATGCGGAGTATTCCCAAGGCCTTGTGGCCATCCGACTCCCCTCTGGGAAGTATGGAGGAGCTGGTACAACTATTGAAAGGAGCGCGGAGGTGCTTCCGATTATGGAAGATATCGGCTTGCCGGGAAGGCCCGCGAGAGGCCTGGGCCATGGTGAAAACACGGTATACCAAGATCGATCTGAATCACATGGCCCAGGTCGGACCTTTAGGGTCAGATGGAAAAGAAATTCCCGTTAGTTTGGTATATGACCAGGTACAAGTAGCCGCCAAATATTCCCAACATGATTGAAGGCTAGATAGCATGTTAAATGGCATAGAAGAAGACATTTTTGAGTCTAAGTGACTATGTACTTCAATTGACAAATTATGTCTCTAGCTGGATTGTAAAACGATTGTCATGGTGGACCTTTTCGCTTCGACCTCTAGACCTGAACATGTGGAATGCTTCCGAATACCCGCTTGGTAATGTAGATCGGGGTATGCGTGGAAACCAGACGTAGGGGTCATACTTTCTTGAACAGACAAGTATCTGGCTAGTTGTGTTATATTACATTTTGATCATAAGAAACATCTTCCAAGGAGAATAGTTCCGTTAAAGGTTCCATTCCCTGGGTCAGCATGTGTTAACGTGCTTGTCCGAACTTTGATTGAAAAAAAACAGTGTATGTAACATCTAGGGGTTCATAGTGTAACAACTAAAGAACATCTTTAGTCCGCTGACCAAATATTACCTTAAGAACGCTAGCCTTTGGCTTCACCCAGTCTGAGGTACACACCTGGATGACCCGGCAGTAACAATCGTAGAGGTGCTCCCTTTATGCCCTAGCCGAACTAACGGGAACGTAGGGCATAAGCACAGGAGCCAGGCAACCCAGCTTGGCCTATCGATGCATATAATGGCAAAGAAAAGGTACATATGCGGAAAGGACACATATGTGGTGAGCTTGACGCTCAGAAAATAATAATAAGCTTCTGTACAAGTAGCCCTCAGGTATAATTGACGTACATATTTGAGAATGTGTGCGTCAAAGGTGTACGGTTTAGCCGCTCGAGAGCTTTAAGGCTTTTTTCAAAAAAAGGAAAATGTGAAAGGAGAGGAAAGTAAATAATGGAAACCAAAGGGAGAAAGGAGAAGAAAGAGTCCGGCGCTAGGCGTAGAATCTTCGGAGTCTGGTCGCGTTCCATAGGTTCAGCTCTAGGCGACTGTCTAATGCATCACGCAGGCGGTACGCTCCTCCGGTGAGGACTTCGTCAATGATGAAGGGACCCTCCCACTTGGGCTTGAGTTTGTCCTTTTTATTCTCCAGCAAGCATAGAACGAGTTCGCCAACATTGTAAGTCTTGGCCCGTACTTCTCTGCTTTGATATCTGCGGGCCTGTTGTTGATAGAATTGACAACGGGCTTTTGCCACATCGCGCTCCTCCTCCACGGCATCTAAGCTATCCTGTCGGTCAAGCTCGGCCTCTATCTCTTCATACATGTGCACACGAGGTGAGTCAAGAATAATGTCGCAGGGTAACACAGCCTCTGTGCCGTACACCATGAAGAAAGGCGTATATCCGGTAGAACAATTGGGCGTGGTCCGCAGCCCCCCAGAGTACGGAGTCGAGCTCCTCGACCCAGTGCTTGTCTGATTCTTTCAAAGACAGCACTAATCTGGGTTTAATGCCACTCCTAATAAGATCATTGGCTCGTTCGACCTGATCGTTGGTTTGTGGGTGATAGACGGAGGCGTAATCGAGCTTTATGTCCAGATTAGCACACCAGGTTTTCACCTCATCGGCTGTGAAATTGGAGCCGTTATCGGTGATGATGCTGTGTGGAACACCATAACGGTGCACAACACCGGATATGAAGTCTATCACTGGTCCGACTTCGGCCATTTTAACTGGTTTGGCTTCTATCCACTTAGTGAATTTATCCACCATGACCAACAGATATTTTTTCTTATGGCTTTCTCCTTTAAGGGGTTCGACCATATCAAGCCCCCAGACCGCAAAAGGCTAAGTAATGGGGGTTGTTTGTAGAGCGGTGGGTGGCATATGGCTTTGGTTGGCAAAAAGCTGGCATCCGACGCAATGTTGGACAAGGTCCTATGCGTCTGCTCAGGCCATCGACCAATAAAAACCTGTACGGAGGGCCTTGCTTACAAGGGCCCGAGCCGCAGCATGGTGACCAACGAGACCGGCATGAATTTTAGCCAGGAGCTGCCGCCCTTCTTCCTCGGAGATACATCTTTGAAGTACTCCGGTAGCGCTTTTCTTGTAGAGTTCTCCTTCGTGAACCTTGTAGGCTTTAGAGCGCCGCACAATGAAGCGCGCCTCATTTTGATCCTTAGGGAGTTTCTCGCGTATTAAGGTAGGCCAAGAAGGGTTCGGTCCATGGGTCAATAAGTGCCATAATAAGATGGACTGACTGTGTGATTTCGGCGGCTGAGCCCCCGATGATGTCGGTGTGTTCGGAATCTGGGGTAATAGTTAGGTCCAGATTGGTGTTGCCCTTCTCCCCTTGCCTCACCGCGGATGGCTTAAAAAGCCTTTCCAACAAGATGTTATGTGGGACGGGGTCGCGCTTGGCACCGATGCGTGCAAGGACATCCGCCGCTTGATTACTTTCTCGAGCCACATGGTGAAACTCAGCCCCTCGAACCGAGCCGACATTTTGAGAACGGCGTTGCGGTAAGCCGCCATCTTCGGATCTTTGGCGTCAAAATCTCCATTTATTTGGGATATTGCAAGGTTTGAATCCCCACGCACTTCTAGGCATTGTATGCCCATGGAGACAGCCATCCAAAGACCATGCAACAAGGCCTCGTATTCGGCTGCATTGTTGGAGTCTGTGTATAATATTTGGAATATGTACTGAACGGTATCTCTAGTGGGGGATGTTAAGACAACGCCCGCCCCTAGGCCTGCCAATATTTTGGAGCCGTCGAAGTGCATGACCCAGTTGGAATTTGTGCCGTACTCTTTAGGGAGTTCGGCCTCTGTCCATTCGGCGATGAACTCAGCTAGTACTTGAGATTTAATGGCCCGGCACGGTTTGTATGTTATCTCGAATGGGAGGAGCTCAATGGCCCACTTGGCAATCCGGCCCGTGGCATCGCGGTTATTTATTATGTCATTGAGTGGTACCTCGGAGGCCACCGTTATTGAGCATTCTTGAAAGTAGTGTCGTACCTTCCGGGATGCCATGAAGACCGTGTATGCTATTTTTTGGTAATGAGGGTACCGGGATTTTCATGGTGTGAGGATAGTGGATACGTAGTATACAGGCTTCTGAAGCAGTAATTTGTGTCCGTCCTCCTCTCATTCAATGACGATCACCACACTTACGACTTGGTGTGTAGCCGATGTGTATAAAAACATGGGTTCACCGATGTCTGGCGCGGCTAGGATTAGGTTGCTTGCTAGAAGAGCCTTTATTTCTTCCAATCCGGCCGTTGTCGCGTCCGTCCACTCGAAGTGATCGGTGCGTCGGAGAAGGCGATAGAGTGGAAATGCCTTTTCTCCTAGTCTGGAGATAAAGCGGCTTAAAGCTGCCACACATCCAGATAGTTTTTGGACTTGTTTGAGGTCAGTTGGCATAGCCAACTGCGACAAAGCTCGGATTTTAGCTGGGTTTGCCTCAATTCCTTTATTGGAAACGATGAAGCCCAAAAATTTTCCAGCGGGAATGCCAAAAACACACTTTTCTGGATTGAGCTTAATCTCATATGTTCGGAGGTTGTCGAATGTGAGATGCAGGTCATCTATTAATGACTTGACGTGTCTAGTTTTGATGACTATGTCATCCACGTATTCTTCAATTGTCTTGCCAATTTGTTTCTCCAGGCATGTTTGAATCATGCGTTGGTAGGTGGCACTGCTTTTTTGAGCATGAAGGCATATTGTTGAAGCAAAAAGGCCCGTATGGGGTGATGTCGTTGCAACTTGATCAGACTCCTTCATCTTGATTTGCTGGTATCCGGAGTATGCATCGAGGAAACACAGTGAGTCGTGTCTTGCAGTAGCATCGATAATATGATCGATGTGGGGAGGGGGAAGGGATCTTTAGGGCAGGCCTTGTTGAGGTATTTGAAATCGACACATAGGCGCCAGGATTTATCCTTCTTTGGTACCATCACCAGATTTGCTAGCCAGTCCGGGTGTTTTATTTCTCTAATGAATCCGTCCTCGAGTAACTTGGCTAGCTCCTCCCCCATAGCTTGTCGTTTGGGTTCTGAAAAGCACCGCAGTGTTTGCTTGACTGGCTTATATCCCTATAATATATTGAGGCTGTGTTCGGCCAGCCTGCGTGGGATCCTTGGCATATCAGAACGGTGCCAGGCGGATATGTCCCAGTTTTCTCGTAGGAACGCTCATAGTGCGGCGTCAACTGTTGGGGGCAGCTATGCCCGGATGGATGTTGTATTCTTGGGGTCTGTCCGGTGGACTTGGAATTTGACTATTTTGACTTTTGGTTTAAAGGAGGTGGATTTGGGTCGCTTGTCCAGGATCACATCATCCCTATCCACCGTGGAGCGTAATGTGGTTAGTTCTTCGGCCGCGAGGGCTTCAGATAGTGCCTCGAGGGCCAGGGCTGTGGTTTTGTTTTCGGTGCGGAGTGCTATGTCCGGTTCACTGGCAAGGGTGATAATACCGTTGGGCCCGGGCATCTTGAGCTTCATGTACCCGTAATGGGGTATAGCTTGGAAGGATGCGAATGCATCTCGCCCTAATAAAGCGTGATATCCACTGTTGACAGGGGCCACTTGAAAGGTTATCTCTTCGGACCGATAATTCTCTGGTGTGCCGAATACCACATTGAGTGTGATTTTTCTGTGCATTGCGCCTCCCGGCTGGGAATGATTCCCCGGAAGTTTGTGTTACTTTGCACAATGCGGCTCCTGTCTATTTCCATTTTGTTGAGAGTTTCCTCGTAAATGAGGTTTAGTCCGCTGCAGCCGTCCATGAGCACTATGGTAAGCCAAATGTCGTCCACAATCGGACTGAGGACCAATGCGGCTGGTGCCCGGACTGTTCTGAATTTTGGTTTGTCACTGGCATTGAAAGTTATGGCCGTGTCATTGCAGGGGTTTATTGCTGCAACTTGGCAGACTTCAGCGAGGCTGCGGAGTACCCTTTTCCGCCTATTGTTTGAGGTGAAAGTCTCGAACACTATCAATACTATAGGGTTGTTGTCTTCTGTGGGATGTTGCTCTGCGGTATTTTTGGTGAGGAGATCCTCGCTGCTCTTGGCCACTTGACGGAGTATCCAACATGCTCTAAGGCTGTGGGTTGGTACGGTATCCGGTGTTGTGTTTATTTTGCATGGCCTATCGAGCCATCCCTCCAGAAGGGTTCCGCGCCCCGTAATGGTCTTCAATTTTTATGTTATTGGATCAGGCGACTGACGAGGGTGCATCCTCTTTGTTCAGACGAGGGGTTGGGTGGAAACCGGTGGCTCCCAAGAGGTTGCCTGAGTTTTCCAGGCACTTTCCATTGCGCAGTACTTTTGTACTATGGTTGCCAAGTCAGCAAAGTGTGATACATGATGGTGGTTGATTGCATTGAGGATTCCCTCGTCCGTGCAATTTTTGCAGCATAGTGAGAATGCGTCTTCATCACGGCAGTCTTTGATCTTGTCCTTGACAAGGAGGAATCTGGCCCAAAAGTGATGGACCGTTTCTTGGGACTGCTGTCTGATGTGGATAAGATCGCTTGTATCTGGGTGGGTGGGTTGTTTTAAATCCGAACCCTGACCCAATCTGGGATCTGGAGTTTGAGGAACTTCCGAGCTTAACAGTTCGGGCTCCGGGATATCAACCAATTTTTCAAGAGCACAGACCGACTCTAGGTTCGGAGTATGGGGCATGTCTTCCCGCATGCGGGTGTCCGGCTCTGTGAGCTCGGCAATCCGAACATAGTTCGTCCTCAATATAGAGGAAGAGTTGTTGTTGATGTCTACTACACAACCTTCTTCTTGTAGATGTTGTTGGGCCTCCAAGTGCAGAGGTTTGTAGGACAGTAGCAAATTTCCCTCAATTGGATGACCTATGGTTTATCAATCCGTGGGAGGCGTAGGATGAAGATGGTCTCTCTCAAACAACCCTGCAACCAAATAACAAAAAGTCTCTTGTGTCCCCAACACACCCAATACAATGGTAAATTGTATAGGTGCACTAGTTCGGCGAAGAGATGGTGATACAAGTGCAATATGGATGGTAGATATGAGTATTTGTAATCTGAAAAATATAAAAATAGCAAGGTAACTAATGATAAAAGTGAGCACAAACGATATTGCAATGCTAGGAAACAAGGCATAGGGTTCATACTTTCACTAGTGCAAGTTCTCTCAACAATAATAACATAATTGGATCATATAACTATCCCTCAACATGCAACAAAGAGTCACTCCAAAGACACTCATAGCGGAGAACAAACGTAGAGATTATGGTAGTGTACGAAACCACCTAAAAGTTATCCTTTCTGTTCTATCTATTCAAGAGTTCGTAGTAAAATAACATAAAGCTATTCTTTCAGTTCAATCTATCATAGAATTCGTACTATAATAACACCTTAAGACACAAATCAACCAAAACCCTAATGTCACCTAGATACTCCATTGTCACCTCAAGTATCCGTGGGCATGATTACACTACTAGGGAAAACCCTAGCAGTAGCGCTGGTTTTGTGCTCACTAGTAGCGCGGGTAGGCGCTCTACTAATAAGGCGCTACAGCTATTGCTTAGCAGTAACGTGTGCCCGCACGCGCTACTGCTAGGGCAAATAGCTGCAACGTTTGTTCACTCCCACGCTACTGCTAATGTAACTACTAGCAGTGTGTTTTCTCTCCATCACTACTAGTATTCTTTTTTTATTTTTTTATTTTTTTATTTTTAGTGTATTTATGCGCCATCGTACAAATATTGGTACAATACCAGTTATGAGGTTTACATCATTATGTCCATAACAGTGTGTCAAATGAAGGTGGATTAGGTTCAAGTGGAGGCAATATGTGGTGCATGTCAAAAGTATACTACTAATCCAAACTTGATCTAGTTTGGACTAGTAGTACTTTCGATGTGCACCACATGTTGCCTCCACTTGAATCTAATCTGCCAGCACAAGCTGTTTAATCATCATCATAGTCATTACCACCGACAATATTTATTTAATCACCACTAACACTAGCTAATAATAATCATCATAGTCATTACCAACAACACTAGCTATTTTATCATCATAGTAATAGTGTAGCACATCATCATCTTCAAACTCATTTCTAGCTAGATAATCACTCCCGCTGCTCTCTCTCACGTAAAATAACATAAAACATGTGTAGCTCTCCTCCTTGATCAAGTTGGAGCATGTAGATGAACCTTTCTCCTAATCATGGGTTGCGCTTCTGCTTGCTGCCCCCTAGTACTTGTCTGCGCTCCCCCATCACATGTTTGGTACAGTCTTGCACTATTAAGCATCCGTCGCTAATCTTGAATGCACTAGAGTAATCTGTAGGATATCTTGGCCGTAAGCTAATAATACTCATGGTACCTTTAGTCTTGATCCCATAAGGCACAACATTCATCGGGTGTCCCTGTTGAAGAACATCGTATGGTAACATACTTAGTAATGAAGTTTAGCTTCAAAAATAATGTATGGAAAAGATGCACTGAGGGAAAATAGTAAAAATCTTACCATCCTTCCTAAATAGATGTGACCGTAGTTCATTATGAACACTATTGGTCACACGTTTTCAGTAATAATATTTCTAAATGCAGGAAGAAAATTTGTCTTGACAGTATCAAGATCCGCAAGCCAAGAAACATAATGACTGAGCTCCTTGCAGTTCAGTTCAGCCCCGGCACAATATACGTCCTGTCTATCAAGCGCTGGACATGTTTGCTTGCACCGAAATAAGCTGACAATACAAATTAGTTGTCAACTATTTTTGAATAAACAATATCAAAGACATAAATATGGTTCAGAAACTTACACAATGGTATAACTGGAGGCATCTGCACATCGACCCAGATGTCGGTATTACCTTCAATATCATCTTCCGGACGAATATCAAAGGTGATAACCATATCAGGCTCAAATGCATAAGTCTTTTATAGTGCTCGCCATGTTTTGCATCCAAAATAGGTGTAGTCGTCTGAATTATATAATTTTACGTTGAAAATATAACCATGCTCGGTCTTCAAGTAAAATTTATTTTCCTCCATAGTACGACTAAAACCTATCTTATCCAATACAAAAACTCTTGCATGGCAGGGGATACGCTAGTAGAATAGTAAAAAAAAGACTTGTCATGCTTAATGTCATGCTTAAATTATAAGTTGAAGCAAATGTCATGCTTAATTATGAAAAAAGACTTGTCGTTGTGACTTACTGTATCCACTTCGAAGTTCTCGTCTAGCTTGATGCTGAAGCGCCTAACATCATTTAGGAAGATTCCGTCGCACAGGCCGCGCTCGTCTTCACAGTATTTGCAAATACCGAAATCCTTTTCATCGTCACACATTTCCTATGTTCATAGTTAAAACATTAATTGAATATCGATCGAAGACAACTACCAGGATACTCAACACACAAATCCGGGGCACTCGATATTTCCTACATATTCTGGCACAAGTCATGCCAAAATTCACGGAAAAATCCGGCATGACCTTTGCTAAAATAGGACATATCGAGCGCCTGAAATTTGCCAGAACGGAAATGAATAAACACTCCGGCAAAACATAGGCCACTCGGAGGTGTAACAGCAAACATGACCGGCCACTTGGATATTGAGCAACACAAGATATACATTTCAAAATATTTTATAGGACTCAAATTAGCATGCATTCAATAAGCAAAAGTAAATCATCTCATGCGTCCGTACATCATCGAATATTATCACTAATACATCATGAATACTGTCATACATATAACATCGCTAATACAACTAAAACCCTAGCACACGACGGGTAACTGCGCGAGCGGTGGACACCCACAGAGAAGGAACCATCACGGGATCATAGCTCCAGTGAGATCCCTGGAGAACCTTCCATGTATTGGAGAACTTGTGCTCCAACGCAACCAAGTAGCGACGGACGTGCGCGTCCTCCTCACTGACACGGTGACGCACCACCTTCGTGGAGTCCTCGAGCCTCTGGACCGTCACTGGCCCACACGACCGCCACCAAAGAAGGTTCGGGTCAACAACAGGCTGGCTCCTCACCAACCTGCGCCCCCCGGTAGGTAGCGCCTTCCAGTACCACCCCGGCGGAGCCCAGTCGCGGACATGGCCCATCTGGTCAAGCAGGTGTCGTCCTCCGCCGACTCGACGACGAGGATGCGGGATAGGCATCGTCCACGTCAAGGCGGGAAAAATTGATTTAACTAAAAAATAGCAACAAGTTCTTACTAACTA
The DNA here is from genome assembly GCF_018294505.1 of Triticum aestivum. Classification (NCBI taxonomy): domain Eukaryota; kingdom Viridiplantae; phylum Streptophyta; class Magnoliopsida; order Poales; family Poaceae; genus Triticum; species Triticum aestivum. Next base: position 641,655,228 of record NC_057798.1, on the reverse strand, counting down.
GTTCTATCAATTCAACTAGTTCTTACTAAAAATAAACTTACTATAAATAAAAATATTCTAGTTCCTAATTAGTACCTAGTTCTTACTAACTAATTAGTACCTAGGAACTACTGCCCTAATTCCCATCTAATTTGATGAACCTGTAGGGGTGGAAAGTGGTAGCGGATATTCCAATTATCCAACTATAAAGTGAAATAAGTGGTCAAATTTTACTCGTTTTATGATTCATCTTAGAAATTTGATTCATTTCCACCCTTACATGAACACTAACTCATTTGAGCCGCATCTGCATCCGATTTGTTTCCACTCTTACATGAACCCTAACTAATTTGATGCAACTAAAATATAAAGAAACCCTAGGCAGAGGTAGGGGAGAGGGAGGAGCAGGCATGCTCACCTCGGGTGCCTGCGATGAGGGAGGGGCAGGGCGGCGTCGAGGTCAGGGTCGGGGCTCGGGCGCGCGGCGAATGGCAGCGTTGAGGTCGGGGTCGGAGGCAGCGTCCGGGGTGGCATTGAGGTCGGGGGCGGGGGCGGCGTTGAATCTGGAGTCGGGGCGGCTACGAGGGTGTGCGGAGAGCGCGCGGCTGCCGATGGGCGATGGCGGCGGCGAGAGTGGAGAGTTGGATTTGGGGGAAGTGGCCATGGGGAAGGACGAACCCCGTGGTTAAGTCAGAAGTAGCAGTAGCGCGTTCCAGGAAGAGCGCTGCTGCTACGTTAGCTACAACGCGTTCTGGGATACACGCTACAGCTACTCCTTTCTCTTTTTTTCCCTTTTTCATTTAGTTTTCTTCACATTTTATTTTTTTTTCCTTTCACCTTATTCTATTTCTTTCATTTTCAATTACCTTTCTATTTTCTTTCCATTTAATTTTATATCCTTTAGCAGTAGCGAGTTTAGATTAAAAAGCGCAGCTACAAATAAAGTAGCGGTAGCGCGGTTCGTTATAGGTCGTTACTACTATGTGTAGCCTATCGGCTAAGCCGTGGGAATTTTAGTATTAAAGTGTTTAGAGCAAGATGCGCTACTGCTAGAACTTTATCTGCAGCGCAGTTTGCTCAGGTGCGCTACTGCTACTTAGCACCAGCGTGCTTTTTTGACCCTCGCTACTGCTAAAGTTTTGTGTATAAGGTTTTCCCTAGTAGTGTTATATCATATGCATCACACAATCTTAGATTCATCTATTCAACCAACACAAAGTACTTCAAAGAGTGCCCCAAAGTTTCAACCGAAGAGTCAAGATGAAAATGTGTGCCAACCCCTATGCATAGGTTCATAGGTGGAACCCGCAAGTTGATCACCAAAATATACATCAAGTGGATCACGTGAATATCCCATTGTCACCACAGATAAGCACGGCAAGACATACATCAAGTGTTCTCAAATCCTTAAAGACTCAATCCAAAAATATAACTTCAAAGGGGAAATTCAATTCATTACAAGAGAGTTGAGGGGGAGAAACATCATAAGATCCAACTATAATAGCAAAGCTCGCGATACATCAAGATCGTGCCATAGAGAGAACACGAGAGAGAGATCAAACACATAGCTACTGGTACATACCCTCAGCCCCGAGGGTTAACTACTCCCTCCTCATCATGGATAGCGCCGGGATGATGAAGATGGCCACCGGTGAGGGACCCCCCCTCCGGCAGGGTGCCGGAACGGGTTCCGGAGAGGTTTTTGGTGGCTACAGAGGCTTGCGGCGGAGGAACTCCCGATCTATATTGTCCTTCGATGTTCTTAGGGTATATGGCAATATATAGGTGAAAGAAGTCGGTCGGGGGAGCCTCGAGGGGCCCATGAGACAGGGGGCGCGCCCAGGGGGGTGGGCGCGCCCCCCCACCCTCGTGGCCACCTCGAAGCTTCCTTACCTTCAACTTCAAGTCTCCTAGATCACGTTTGTTCCAAAAATCACGCTCCCGAAGGTTTCATTCCGTTTGGACTCCGTTTGATATTCCTTTTCTTCGAAATACTGAAATAGGCAAGAAAACAACAATATGGGCTGGGCCTCCGGTTAGTAGGTTAGTCCCAAAAGTAATATAAAAGTGTATAATAAAGCACATAAACATCCAAAACAGATAATAATATAGCATGAATGCTTCATAAATTATAGATACGTTGGAGACGTATTAGCATCCCCAAGCTTAATTCCTGCTCGTCCTCGAGTAGGTAAATGATAAAAGAAAGAATTTATGAAGTGTGAATGCTAACAGGTGCACAAGTTTGATCAATGATAATTTCAATCACCTTTTCTAGCATGATTATATGTCATAACAGTAGTTCATCTCATAAAACATCTCACGAACAAGTAACAAGCAATTCACATGTTAAAGCATAGACCATAAACTTTCTTGAAAGCTAGCAAACTTCATTCTCAGTCATCAAACAATTACAATTCATCTTATTTTCAGGAAGGGTCTATGTCAGAGCTTTGATTTAGCAAATCCCACATACTCAACTATCATATAGTCTTCTACAATTGCTAACACTCACGCAATACTTATGGTTATGCAGTTTTAATCGAACACTAAGAAAGATAGGGGCTTATAATTTCGCCTCCCAACGTATTCACCATTGGGTGATGTCAACAATAATAGTTCATGCTAACTTACATCCAATTGGGAAAGGGAAAGGTGAAGATCACCTTGACTCTTGCATAAAGTAAAAGACATAAAGTAAAAGATAGGCCCTTCGCAGTGTCGGTGTAACAAAGTAGGGGCTCTCATTTTGACCCCTTTACTTGTGCACGGCAGCCAGAGCCACGCGCCGCGGCCACACATAGTAGTGCAAAGGAGGGATGCCGGAGAGAAGCCAAAGGTTCGAGACGAACAAGGCAACATCAAGGACCAAGGCCACAAAGCGCACACCGGCGAAGCAAGTTACCCTCGCAAGGCCCTTGCCGGGGCAGCTCGCCCACACCAGCGGAGCAAGCCACCCTTGAACCCACGGCCTCCAATGTCAGCAAATACGTTGGACCAGGGCTCGGGAGGCACCACCATGGTGGCATGCAGATCTTTTTGAAGACATAGAAAGCTTAAGATCATATGAGGATTAGAAAGCAACACTCCCTGCCAAGATCCTTACCGAAGAAACCCACAAGACCCCCGGCAAGATCCTTGTCGGGGATGCTAGCGCGCCACGGCAAGACCCTTGCCGGGCCACCCGGCAAGACCCTTGCCAGGCCACCCGACAAGACCCCTGCCAAAGGCGACAACAGGGCCACTGCCAGGCCCGTACCAACCAACTCCCCGTCACCGTTCGCATGTAGCTGCCTGCCCAACCAGCTGGGCAGGCACCTGTATGGCAACATGCAGCTTCCAAGCCAACTTAGCACACACCTGCGTGGCACCATGCAGGTCTTCGTGGAGGCACCACCACCGCGCCAGCTCAGCTGTTTGCCTGCCTACATGGCACCGCATGCATCGCTAGCCAGGGCGCATGTCGAAGCAAAGAGCAGCGGCGACGGACGGGACGGGCCTCGCTCCCGTCCCTGATAAAGTGAAGGGACACCTAAGCCATGCATTTAATGCACCTTGTCCTGTAATACGGGCGATAAGCTCATGCTACGGTAGGCCTTTCCACCTCCTGTGTGCCACTGTGGCAGCCCCTTTCGCCTATAAAAGGAGGCCCATGGCATACAGGAAAAGGATTCAGCTCTTTTGAACCACACATCATCCATAGCTAGTTTGAGAGCTCAATACATCCTCCAAAGCAGGACTAGGGTTTTACGCATCCTTGCGGCCCGAACCTGGGTAAACGATCCCCGTGTCAACTACTAATCCTGCTCTTCTCACAACCCCCCACCCCGCAACCGTAGTAGGGATTCTTGTGATCCCATAGGTGTCGTTTGCCACCGACATCTTTTGCGCGCCAGGTAGGGGGCGCAATTGTGAGAATCCGGTCTAGTAGTTGGCCCGGCAAGGGTCAGCAGTTCTTCATCGCCACAGCTCCCGCGGAGAGGGTGGCCAAGAGAGTGGCGACGCCTGCGAGTGCAAGGGGTGCCAGGGCGGTGACGAAAAAGCTAAGTCATACCAACCTTTAAACCCTTCTCCTTAATATGAGATTATCATCCTCGGAGATTCTGCCTATGTATGGAAAACCTGTATGCATAGGGGCCCTCCCGCGATTGGAAATGCCTTTGTTCTGTTTGGAGTCCGCTCAACAATGCAAGCGGCCGCGTCGAGAGCGGTAGGGTAGCCTTCCGCCGTCGGCAACGCTCTCGACTCTGACTCGAGTCCAACTCGACAGATCGAGCGGCCGCTTAGAGGGTGGTGAGGCGGTTTGCCCGGCAGCAAGCACACCCGGCAGGCTAATGAGGATCCGTCCTCAAGATGCCACCCTGGGTTTACCCGCCGGCGAGCCTACCCAGTTAGCGTAGGGTGGACATACAAAGCAAAATTGAATAGGAAAATAACATGCATAATGTCAAGAGTACTCCAGAGTTATATTACATAAATTGCCGCCGCGGTTCTAACTAAAGATAGCAATTGTCTTGGTCATGAACTTGCAACAGCGGTGAGAAACGGCGTGCCTAGTCCCGGCGCTGGCCCTCCAACCTCTGGATTTTGTTGATGCGGCTGAGGATGGGCTTGATACGCTCATGGAGCGCCATGATGTCAGCATCCTCCAGCAAGCTCTTCAGCGCAGCTTCGAAGTCGAGGTCAGGATGCCAGTGTGCTATCTTGGCAAGCACCCTGGTCATGACACCCCGACAAAGCATCTGGGACTCCTCGGCCAGGGAGGCCGTCCGGTCGGCATGAAGCCGCTCCAGAGCGCCGACGACCTTTTCAAAGTACAGGTTCAGGTTGGCGTTCGGGCTCAGGCTCGCCTCCGGGGCGTACCTCATGTCCGGCATCCCCATGATGCCCAGCTGTGTGGCGGCCGACTCCGCAACGGCGGCGAGGCGTTCAAGCCTACGCTTCTCGCCCGTCATTTGGTCATTGAGGTTGGCGGTCTCGTTCATCAGCAGCTGCTTCTCGGTCTCTAGCTCCTTGGTTAGGATCCCCTCTCGGGCTTTGGCCTCCGGCAGCATCTTCTCGAGATCCCCCAGCTTCTGCTTGAGGTCTCTGACGGACTTGTTGGCTTCAGAGAGATCTCCGGCCTTGCTGACATACGCGCCCTGCGCCTCCACCAGGGCGCCGTTGAGCGTGTCCTTCTTTGTGGATAGCTTCAAAGCTTGCTCCTCTAGCTCCTTCACCTTGCCGGTGTGGGCTAGAGCCTGGGCATTGAGTGCCTCTTGATGCCTCTGCTCCAGCTCTCGGGTCCGCCGCCCGACAAGCTTGTCCACCTCCTCATCCTTGCTACGGAGCGTGGCGCCAAGTTTCTTCTCGCGCTCGGCAAGATCCTCCTCCTGGGAGTTTAGTGCGGACTCGCACTCAGTCCGGACGGCCGCGGCTTCATCGGCCAATTTCTTCGACGCCTCTTGGGCCTTCTCGATGTCGGCCAGCTTCAGGGTGAGCTCCACGTTGCGCTTGGCCAGCTCGCCCTGAGCGGCCTTCAGCTCGTCCTGAGCCTGGCGGAACCAGTCCGGCGCCTCGGTGACGCGCCCTTCGAAGTCTTCCTCCGCTTTCTCCATCGCCGCTATCCTAGACTTGGCCTTTTCCAGACGGGCGCCATGGAGCGCCTGAAGCTTTCAGAAGCTGGCGCCCATGGCCTGGAGCAGCCGCTCCTCCTGGGAGCCAACGCCACCAACATCCGGCTCATCGATGACTTTGAGCCTGGCGGCGGCAAGCACTTCCTCGTCGAACACCTCTCCCTCAAGGGGAGCCCTGGTGCCCGATGCACCTAGGAAGTGGACAAAGAGGTCATCCCTCACCCTCAAGTACCTGCCAGAGCTGGAGGCAGCGGAGGAGGAGGGCAGGTCGTCAAACACCACCTCCTCGGTAGCGCCCTTACCGGCTTCCCCGGCAGGCTCCTTGTCCGCTTCCCTGGCAGGCCCCTTGCCGGATTCTTCGGCGGGCCCCTTGGCGGCATCCACAGCAGCGCCCTCGGCGCCCTCCTCGGCAGCGATCTTCTCGGCATGCACCGCGGCATCCGCGGCGACGTCCTTGATGACGGTGTCGACATCCTCGGAGTCCATCAAGGAGGGGTCTGGATGCCAAAAAGGAGATAGAGTGGGGTCGAGATCAAAGCCAGTAAGGAAAGGAAAGGAAGGAAAGAAGAATGCAAGCGGAAATGGAGGGCGAGTGGCCTACCCGTGCCAGGCCAAGAGGCAGAAGTCCCTTCCCCGCCAAGATTTGGCATGGAGGCAAAGCCCCCGGCGCCCGTGTTCTCCTCCTCCTCCTCCTCCGTGTGCATGGCCTCGGCGCTTGGTGCCCTTGCCGAGGATGCCCCTCGGGGCGGCATGGCCGAAGGGGGCGGCACAATGGGGGAAGCCCTCTGCGGCTCCCCTTGATGTTGCTCCCCTCCTACATCCATGGCAGGGTCAGTACCAAAGCATCGTGCATTGCGCACATTGACGAAGGATGAGTAATGAACTCACGCTGGGGGCTAGGTTGGGGGCTGCTGTCCGGGCTGCTCAAGACCACTAGTGACGTGCTGGGGGTGCTTGCCGGGGACTGGCCGCTCGTCGCAATCCTGGCCCTCTTCACTCTTTGGGCCAGCGTCTCCACGTCCCTGCAAGATAAGGATAATTCAGAATGGGTGGCACCATTGGAGGAAAAGAGAGAGAGAGGGCAGGGAGGAAGCAGAGCTTATTCTTCCTCCTCCTCCTCCTCTACTATCTTCCTCTTCGTTTTCGGGCTAAGGGGCCCAAAGTCTAATGCAATCCCCACCCCGATGTTTGACGACGAGGGGGGAGGCGATGGTGTCTGGGCGCGCTTGGACGACGAAGAAGCAGATGCCTTCTTCTTTGATGCCACGACCTTCGCCGCTTTCTTCATCACCACCGCCCTCGTCTGGCGCACAGGCGCCTCCTAGGCCTGCCGTAGTTGCGTGTCCCGGTCAGAGCGGACCCGCTCGCCGGAGGTGGCCCGCCGCAGGACCCGCCCTTTTCCGGTGATTGGAGGGTCGACCGCCACAGTCCTCTCCCCCTGGCCCTCCTCCAACAACGACCCGTCGGCCGCGTCCTCGACAAGTGGAGCCCCGATGCCGGCACCGCTGGTTTCCCCAGCGGCCGCTGCCCACCGGGCGAGCTCCTCTTCCTCCGCCTCCGCCGCGGCCTTGTCCTCCACGCCGCCAGCGCTGCCGACCTCCTTGACGAGCTTCGCCTCTTCCGCGGCAAGCCTCGCCTCCTCATCCCTGGCGGCGATGTAGGCCAGCTCCACCGGAGAAGTGTCATGGATAAGTCGCCGCTCGGCGGTGACGTACACCTCATGCAAGGTGTCGAAGAACTCCTGCACCTTGAGCTCGCCCTGCTCGACCCAGTCCAGGTCAAGGCCATGCGCGTTGAAGAGTGGCATCATGGAGATGATCTAGGACCGGTGAGGGTTGTTGCTCAGCGGGACCACCCGCACCGGCAACTTGAAAACGGGCTCCTTGACGACCTTGCTGGCCTTCGCGGTAGCCCTGGCAAGCTTGCCGGACCGCTTCACCTCGCCTTCGTCATTGACATCAAGCTAGAAAATCCGCTGGCAGAGATGGGTGTGCCGCAGCACCGCCAGGTTGTTGTCGAGGCCGGGGCGGAGCCTCATGATGTCAGCGGCGTTCATGAAAAGCCAGGCCAACCTCCCCTTGTCGTGCAAGGGAGAAATCCGGCGGTGGATGAAGTCAGCCCCGATCATCTCGAGGGTGAGCCCGGCCTGGGTGAGCCAAAGAATCCTGGTAGTGGCGATCGTGAGCTTCGCATTGTCGGCATCGATGTCGCCCCAATCTTTCCCATGCACCGGTGGCTCCTGGCGAACCACGCAGAATGCCAACGGGTCCTTCTCCTCAATCCAGCACCACCGGCCCAACCATTCTTCCCACCTCTCCTTCATGGCACCATTCGAGTACGCCCCCTTGGCCCTCAGGATCCAGGAGACACAGCCAGAGATGGCGCCCCCTTTTTGGAACCGAGGGGAGAAGTAATGCCAGAAGAGTGCTGTGTTGGGGTGCACGCCGGCGAAGCCCTCGCAGAGGTGTGTGAAGAGAGCCATGCATGCCACGACATTCGGGGTAAAATCCAGAAGACGAAAGCCGTAGGTGTGCATGATATCCTTGAAGAAATCAGAAAATGGGGGACAGAGCCCGTAGGAGAAATAGTTGACGAAGAAGGGGTACCGATTTGGGGAGGCCTAGGCGCTGGCAGGGACGACATGCGTGGTTGGGTGCCCCGTCTTCTCTCCACCCGTCTTCACCCCCACAGATCCTTGAACATCTCCTGGAGCTTGGACACGTCGACCGTCGAGGGGAAGTAGGCAAACTGCGCCTGTCGCGCCACCAGCTCGCTCTCCGGCTGCTCTGTCGTCCAGATGTCCTTCGCCACCCCTTTGCTTTTGGTGGATTTGGGCGCCATGGCGAATGCGAGAAGCAGGAAAGCAGAAGATGGCAGAAGCACGGCGGCGTTGGATGGAAACAGGAGGCTTCGAGAAGAATGAAGAAAGGGGGCGGTGGTTCTGAGATTGGAGGAGGCGCAAGAAGGGTAAAGTGAGCAGCGCGCCCACGGTTATTCCTTTTTATAGGGAAGGTGCGGGCCGCCTCCTTTCCCATTAACTGTGACGCGACGCATGCGCGCGGGAACCGTCCCACGCATGCCACCCATGTCATGTGCACGCGCACGACCCCCACGTCGCACGTTCAGCGCAGGTCGTGGGGAAGTTCAGTGGATGGAGCAGTTACCGCGGAAAAATCCGCCCTGCCTGCCCGCGCACCGTTCTAGGCCTGGCCCAACAACGTGTCGCGCTTATGTATGGCCTAGGCCCGGGGGCTCCTGTCGGTGTACAAAAGAAGGGGCTCTCCTTTTGACCCCTTTACTTGTGCACGGGCAGTCAGAGCCACGCGCCGCGGCCACACATAGTAGGGCAAAGGAGGGAAGGCGGAGAGAAGCCGAAGGTTCGAGATGAACAAGACAACATCAAGGACCAAGGCCACAAAGCGCAGGCCGGGGAAGCAGGTTACCCCGGCAAGGCCCTTGCCGGGGGCAACCTCCACAGCCCCGGCAAGCCCCTTGCTGGGACAGCTTGCCCACACCAGCGGAGCGAGCCACCCTTGAACCCATGGCCTCCAATGTCAACAAACACGTGGACCAGGGCTCAGGAGGCACCTCCATGGTGGCATGCAGATCTTTTTGAAGACATAGAAAGCTCAAGATCAGATGAGGATTAGAAAGCAACACTTCCTGCCAAGATCCTTACCGAAGAAACCCACAAGACCCCCAGCAAGATCATTGCAGGGGACGCCAGCGCGCCACAGCAAGACCCTTGCCGGGCCACCCGACAAGACCCCTGCCAAAGGCGATAGCAGGGCCACTGCCAGGCCCGCACCAACCAACTCCCCGCCACCGCTTGCATGCAACTGCCAGCCCAACCAGCTAGGCAGGCACCTACGTGGCAACATGCAGCTTCCAGGCTAACTCAGCACACACCTGAGTGGCGGCATGCAGGTCTTCGTGGAGGCTCCACCTCCGCGCCACCTCAGCTGTTTGCCTGCCTACATGGCACCGCATGCATCGCTAACAAAGGCGCGTGTCGAAGCAAAGAGGAGTGGCGACGGACGGGACGGGCCTCGCTCCCGTCCCCGATAAAGTGAAGGGACACCTAAGCCATGCATTTAATGCACCTTGTCCTGTAATACGGGCGATAAGCTCACGCTACTGTAGGCCTTTCCACCTCTTGTGTGCCACTTTGGCAGCCCCTTTCGCCTATAAAAGGAGGCCCATGGCATACAGGAAAAGGATTCGGCTCTTTGGAACCACACAGCATCCATAGCTAGTTCGAGAGCTCAATTCATCGACCAAAGCAGGACTAGGGTTTTACGCATCCTTGCGGCCCGAACCTAGGTAAACAACCCCCGTGTCAACTACTAATCCTGCTCTTCTCACAACCCCGCGCCCTACAACCATAGTAGGGATTCTTGTGATCCCATAGGTGTCGTTTCCCACCGACACGCAGAGGGAAGCAGAGGTTGTCATGCGCTTTTATGGTTGGATGCACAAAATCTTAATGCAAAAGAACGTCACTTTATATTGCCACTTGTATATGGACCTTTATTATGCGGTGCGTCGCTTTTATTGCTTCGATAACAAGATCGTATAAATCTTATTTTCTTCACACTAATAGATCATACATATTTGGAGAGCAATTTTTATTGCTTGCACCGATGACAACTTACTTGAAGGATCTTACTCAATCCATAGGTAGGTATGGTGGACTCTCATGGCAAAACTGGGTTTAAGGATATTTGGAAGCACAAGTAGTATCTCTACTTGGTGCAAGGAATTTCGCTAGCATGAGGGGGAAAGGCAAGCTCAACATGTTTGAATGATCCATGACAATATACTTTAACTGAGATGTGAGAAAACATAACCCACTATGTTGTCCTCCTTGTGCAACATCAACTCTTTAGCATGTCATACTTAATGAGTGCTCACAATTATAAAAGAAGTCTAAGATAGTATATTTATATGTGAAATCTCTCTTCCTTCAATATTCTTTCATTAATTTTTCAAATGACCAATACAATCCTTGCTAACCTTCAATATATTTACAACCTCTACTTTTTAGATGCGAAGTCATTACTCCCCATGGGATAAGCAAATGAGACATATATAATTTCAGATTTATGACATTCAACTCATTCAACAATTTACTCATAGGATATAAGTGAAGCACACGAGTAAATGACAAACTACTCCAACAAGATATAAGTGAAGATCAATGAGTAGCTAAATAATCATGTAACTATGTGAAGACTCTCTCTCATTTAAGAATTTCAGATCTTGGTATTTTATTCAAACAGCAAGCAAAACAAAATAAAATGACATTGCAAGGATAGAACAACTCATGTGAAGAAGCAAAAACTTAGGTTCAACCGATACTAACCGATAGTTGTTGAAGAAAAAAGGTGGGATGCCTAACGGGGCATCCCCAAGCTTAGATGCTTGAGACTTCTTGAAATATTATCTTGGGGTGCCTTGGGCATACCCAAGCTTGAACTTTTGTGTCTCCTTAATTCCTCTCATATCATGGTTTCTCTTTTTATCAAAAAGCTTCATCCACACCAAACTCAACAAGAAGTTGTGAGATAGGTTAGTATAAACCAATGCAAAACCTTATCATTTTCTACTGTAACAAATCACTAAAATTATTATTCAACATTTCATACTAAATTCCTCTTCATATTTAATACTCCTATCCTCAAATAGAATCATTAAACAAGCAAACATATGCAAACAATGCAACCATAACAGCAATCTGCCAAAACAGTATAGTCTGTAAAGAATGCAAGATTAATCATACTTCCCTAACTCCAGAAATTATGAGAAAAATACTACGCTGTAGAAAATTTATCATAGCTCAATATGCAAAAAGTTTCAACAATATATGATTCTCTGACTTTTCTAGGGAATTTTTGCAACAGCGGTAAACTTTCTGTTTTCAAACAGCAACATGTATACTAGCAAAATAAGCATGGTAAAGGCTATCCTTGAAATTTTTATTGAAATTAAAGATGAAAACCATTATTCTAAATAACATCAAGCAAATACTAAAAAGATAAAATGAAGCTCCAAGCAAAACACATATCATGTGGCAAATAAAAATATAGCTCCAAGTAAAGTTACCGATGAACGAAGACGAAAGAGGGAATGCCATCCGGGGCATCCCCAAGCTTAGGCTCTTGGTTGTCCTTGAATATTTACTTGGGGTGCCTTGGGCATCCCCAAGCTTAGGCTCTTGCCACTCCTTATTCCATAGTCCATCGAATCTTTACCCAAAACTTGAAAACTTCACAACACAAAACTTAACAGAAAACTGATAAGCTCCGTTAGTATAAGAAAATAAAACCACCACTTAGGTACTGTAATGAACTCATTCTAAATTCATATTGGTGTAATATCTACTGTATTCCAACTTCTCTATGGTTCATACCCTCCGATACTACTCATAGATTCATCAAAATAATCAAACAACACATAGAAAACAGAATCTGTCAAAAACAGAACAGTCTGAAGTAATCTGTATCAAACGTATACATCTGGAACTCCAGAAATCCTAAAACATTAGGAAGTCCTAAGCAATTCGTGTACCAATCCATAGAAAAAAGAATCAGATCAGAAGCACGTTTCTGTGAATTATCAAAAGTAATTTACTGGGTGCAAAAGTTTCTGATTTTCAGCAGGATCAACACAACTATCACCGTAACCTATCCTAAAGGTCTTACTTGGCACTTTATTGAAAGAAAAGCTATAAAACATGATTACTACGGTAGCATAATCATGTGGACACTCAAAAATAGTAAAGGTAAATATTGGGTTGTCTCCCAACAAGCGCTTTTCTTTAATGCCTTTCTAGCTAGGCATGATGATGACAATGATGCTCACATAAAAGATAAGAATTGAAACATAACGGGAGCATCCTGAAGCATATGACTAGCACATTTAAGTCTAACCCTCTTCCTATGCATAGGTATTTTGTGAGCAAATAACTTATGGGAACAATAATCACCTAGCATAGGAAGGCAAAACAAGCATAAGTTCAAAACTTGAAGCACATAGAGAGGAAACTCGATATTATTGCAATTCCTATGAGCATATGTTCCTCCCTCATAATAATTTTCAGTAGCATCATGAATGAATTCAACAATATAACCAGCACATAAAGCATTCTTTTCATGATCTACAAGCATAGAAAATTTACTACTCTCCACATAGGCAAATTTCTTCTCATGAATAGTAGTGGGAGCAAACTCAACAAAATAATTATCATGTGAGGCATAATCCAATTGAAAACTAAAATCATGATGACAAGTTTCATGGTTATCATTATTCCTAATAGCATACAAGTCATCACAGTAATCATCATAGATAGGTACTTTGTTCTCATAATCAATTGGAACCTCTTCCAAAATAGTGGATTCATCACTAAATAAAGTCATGACCTCTTGTCGGAGTAATGGGCCACGGGTAGGCCCACCCGAGTCCCTGGATTTATCAAGACTTTGGGCCAGCTCCGCCTAGCTGGGCCCCAAGATGAAGCTCCACCCTCTGGGGCCGGCTGGCTCAGCGGCCGCCTGCCAGAGGGCGGCCGACCCAAGACTACGACGCTCTGAGTGACCGGCTCACGGTGGCCGCCCTCCAGAGAGGGCGGCAACAGGCAGGCGACGACCTCACGACTATGGGGCGGCCGAGCTCCCATGGAGAGTACAAGTCAAAGCATGGCTACAGTGAAGCACGTCGCCTCCCACGCTCGAGACAGGCGTGGCTACAGTGCTCCGTACAGACGGAGATCTCCGCACGATGGAGCACTATGTCGTATCTACCCTGACGTTGCTCCGGGCAGGCGGAGCCCTGTTCCCCATGACGGCCTGTCGGTACGGCCCACCAAAGGCGGGCCCTATCGGGCAGTGACCCCAAGGAAGACGGCGGAAGGTAAACCAGGCGGATTAGAGAGGGGCCGGCCTCCAGCAGGCGGCCGTCCCTTGTCCCGAGGCGAGCACGCCATTAAGCTGATAAGACCAGGTGTGGCTATAGTGTCCTCCCACCAGGTGGCGGGACTATAGCCACGCTAAGATGGCCAAGCCCCCGTCACTAACGACACGGCTACAATGAGCAGCCACCAACCAGTCGACTGAGAAGCCGGAGACTTGAGACACTGACAGCCGGGCCCAGCAGCCGGCTAGATTACCATTGTACCCCTGGGGGGTAGGCCTATATAAACCCCCCAGGCCACCCATGCAAAGGGTTCCCACTCCATTAGAACTAGCCACCCCCCTAGAGCAGGAGGAGAGCTAGCCTTGCCCCCTTCTGCCTCTAGCGCACAGCTCGAGGAGCACCATTGTATCACTTGTGCCTTAGTGATCATGCGGAGACCCCGCAGAGCAGGACTAGGGGTGTTATCTCCTAGGAGAGCCCCGAGCCTGGGCAAAGTACGCCGGCGTTCGTGTCTACGCCTTATCCCGCTTCCAGGCACCGGCGACATTCTACTCGCTCCCACCATGATAAGCCATCCATTGGCATATGTCGCACCCAACCCCCGACATTTGGCGCCCACCGTGGGGCGAGGTGCACCGTCTCCCGAAGATCTGCTCTGGACGGGAACCCTGTTTCTTCCTGGCTAGCGAAGCCAACCCAGCACGCCCGCGGCATCAACCCTGACGTGCTACACGGTGCGGAGATCGCGTGCGCGGCGAGCTGCCTCGCTGACCTCGTCGGCGAGATCGACCTCTCCGACGAGCCGGCCTCCGACGCGGGCACAAGCTGACCTGAGAGCCGCCTCGTCAGCCTCCTCGACCAGCTCCATGTTGCCAGCGAGCCTGCTATGGACCTGGAGTCCGTCGGCTTGACCGATCCAATGATCGTCGACTCCGACATGGCGTCGCTGGACGCGTTCCCCACCAACGTGGTGGTATACGACGAGCCAGCTCCTCGCGAGTACAGCGGCGGGAGCACCGTCACGGAGGTACTCAACATCAACAGTGAAGAGCACTCGGACGGGCATGCTCAAGATCCCCTCGACGCCACTCTGCGCGACCTCACGACGCCCATTCTCGAGGGCGCGGATGCTGAGGTGCTGGAGGCACGCCGCCTCCAGCTTCTCGAAAATGCTGGCCGCCTGGCCAGCATGCGCGGGCTTTCAGACACCTATCGGCGCAAGATGGACCGGGCCGTAGGCGGCACGCCGGCTCCTGAGAGGCCTAGCCGCCTCGGCACAGTTCGGCAGCGTGGCGCGACCATCGCCAGCATGTTCGGGGCAGAGCGCCCCATCTACGCCATGCCTGCGGAAAACATCCGAGCCGCCCAGGTGGTAACAGATGAGCTGGACAAATGCAATAGCGATGAGCGCCGCCACATGACGGAGCAAGTTCAGCAGCTCCTAGACGCGGCTGCCATGCAGCACGAGGCCTCCGGCCACGCCGAAGTTCCACCCGGACGAAACAACGAACCTCCCCCACGCCGAGATCATGGGGCGACCTCCCGGACACCGACTGGTAGCGCCCACGGAGGAAAGGGCAACAAGCCGGCTGCCAGCCGCAGTCGGACACGCCTCTCCATCGAGCGGGACGAGGACGGCCGCCCTCGTGCAGTAGAGCGGCGAGGCGACCTGCCGCCTCCCCCGCCTCATGGAGCAAGATACCCCACTCCGCCTCCTGTCACGCATCCGACACTCGGTGACCACCTTGGCCGTTGAGAGGGAGTCGGAGAGAATGATGCTCGCCATCGGATAGATTATCTCAACCGATCACTGGCGCTTGAAGAAGAAGACGCGCTGGGCCCGCCCTGTTTCGGCCCTCGAATCCGAGATGAGCCCTTCCCTAAGGGGTTCACCCTTCCACGAGACACGCCCAAGTACACCGGCTACGTCAAGCTGGAGGACTGGCTGGTCGACTACTCCACGGCTGTCAGTATAGCAAACGGCAACAAGCGTGTTGCCATGAAGTACGTCCCGCTCAAGCTTTAGGGCACTGCCCGGACGTGGCTCAACAGCCTAAAGCCCAGCAGCGTCAACAGCTGGGTTGATTTCACCGAGGTCTTCATCCGCAACTTCACCAGCACCTACAAGCGGGCTCCCAAGCCCCGACAGCTCTCCCTGTGCGTCCAAGGGCCCATGGAGTCAACTCGCGACTACCTCACGGCTGGACCGAGCTGCGGAATTCCTGCGAAGGCGTCCACAAGGTGCAGGCGATCGAGTACTTCACTGCCGGGTGCCAAGAGGGCACCCTCCTCAAGCATCGACTCCTCTGCGACGAGCCCGAGACCCTCGATAAGCTGCTGGTCATTGCCGACAAGCATGCCATGTCCGACTCCTCCATGAAGGCGGAAATCATGGTTGATGCATCCCGCAAGGTGGCCCCTCAGGCTCCTCGGACTCTGGCTGGTGACACCAGTCGGCGACAGCAACCATGTGATAACAAGCGGAAGGCCACCCAGCCGGCAGGTGGCGACGGTCGAGGATCAGCAGCCAGAAGGGCAGCCGGCCCCCAGGCGGCAGAAGGGCGGCAAGACCAATTGGTTGCCTTTTTTCTCTTACGAGCAAACCTTGGATGCACCCTGCAAGTTCCATAGCGGCGCGAAGCCCTCCAACCACACCACTCGGAAGTGTCACTGGCTCACCAGAATTGCCAAGGGAGATGGACTCCTGCCTCCTCCGCCTGCCGGACCGCCGCCTCCTCAGCCCTAGCAGCCGGCGGCCCGACTAGTCGGCGCCATACAAGATGAGTACCCGGAGGAGCTCGGAGCCTATGTTGTTTTTACCAGCGTGGCCGATGACAAGCGCAGCAGACGGCAACAACAACAAGAAGTGCAGGCAGTGGCCTCCAGTACTCCAGAGTTCATGCATTGGTCCGAGAAACCTATTAGTTGGAGCAGGGCCGACCACCCGGAAGTGATGCCTTCCCCCGATTTGTATGCCTTGGTCCTAGAAGCTACCCTTGCAAGGGAGAGGCGAGCAGCCCGTTTTTCCAGAATCTTGATAGATGGCGACAGCAGCATCAATATCCTGTACCGTGACACGATGGAGAAGTTGGGAATCAAGCAGAAGCAGCTCATCCCCAGTCGGACTGTATTCCATGGTATAGTCCCTGGCCTTTCCTGCTAACCAATTGGCAAGACCCAGATTGATATCCTCTTCGGAGACAAGAATCACTTACACCGAGAGTCAGTCTGGTTTGAAGTGGTGGACCTTGAGAGCCCCTACCATGCACTGCTAGGCCGGTCTGTCTTGGCCAAATTCATGGCAGTCCCCCACTACGCCTACCTCAAGATGAAGATGCCGAGTACCAAGGGAATCCTGAGAATAGTCGGAGACTACAAGAAGTCGATCACTTGCGCTGCAGATAGAAGCCGGCTGGCCGAGTCCCTCGTGATTGCTGCCGAGAAGCAGCTCCTTGACCGAGTGGTGGCGTTGGCAGGCAAGAAGCCGGAAATGTCACCCACCCCCCAGGAGTCGGAGGTTGAGGGCTCGTTCAAGCCGGCCAAGGAAACAAAGAAAATACCCTTGGACCCGGAGCACCCAGAGAGGGACGTTGTCGTAGGCACAGGCCTTGACAGCAAATAGGAAAGCGAGCTCATCGATTTCCCCCATGAGAATCGGGACATCTTTGCATGGTCTCCCAAAGACATGTCGGGTGTTCCGACAAATTTCGCCGAGCACAAGCTACATGTCCGACCTGACGTCAAGCCGGTCAGGCAGCCCTTGCACCGCCTATCAGAAGAGAAGAGAAGAGTTGTCGGAGAAGAGATAGCCCGGCTCCTAGCAGCCGGATTCATCATGGAAGTATTCTTTCCAGAGTGGCTGGCCAACCCAGTCCTGGTGTTGAAAAAGAACAAGCAGTGGCGCATGTGCATTGACTACACCAGCCTCAACAAAGCCTACCCCAAAGATCCCTTTGCTCTGCCGAGGATTGATCAAGTAATAAACTCCACAGCCGGATGCGAGCTGTTGAGTTTCTTGGATGAATACTCCGGGTACCACCAGATAAAACTGAACCCGACCAACAGGCTGAAAACCGCCTTCATTACGCCATTTGGAGCCTTCTGCTACCTGACCAGGACGTTCGGCTTGAGAAACACCAGCGTCACGTTCCAGCGTTGCATGCAGAAGTGCCTCCTCAAGCAACTTGGCAGAAATGCCCATGTATATGTGGATGATGTGGTGGTAAAGACGGAGAAGCGTGGCACACTGCTGGAGGACCTCAAGGAGACCTTTGAGAACCTGCGCCGATTCCAGATCAAGCTCAACCCGGAGAAATGTGTCTTTGGAGTACCAGCCGGCCAGCTCCTCGATTTCCTGGTCTCAGAGCACGGCATAGAGTGCAATCCCGTGAAGATCAAGGAAATTGAGATGATGAAAGTGCCCACCCGACTGTTGGACGTGCAGAAATTCATCGGCTGCTTGGCGTTAGTCAGTTGTTTCATCAGTCGGCTGGGCGAGGAGGCCCTTCCCCTGTACCAACTCATGAAGAAGACCACTTTTTTCGAGTGGAACGACAAGGTGGACGAAGCATTTCTCCAACTCAAGAAGATGTTGGCAACCCCACCTGTCCTGGCGGCTCCGACTGAGAAGGAGCCCATGCTCCTCTACATTGCAGCCACCAGTCGGGTTGTCAGCATAGTCATGGTAGTAGAGCGCAAGGAGAAGGACAAAGCATTGCCGGTCTAGAGACTGGTGTATTACTTGAGCGAAATATTGTCCGCTTCCAAGCAAAACTACCCCCACTACCAGAAGATGTGTTACGGCGTGCACTTTGCCGCCAAGAAGCTGAAGCCCTACTTCCAAGAGCACCCAATAACCATTGTCTACACAGCTCCACTTGCTGAGATCATTGGGAGCTGAGATGCTTCTGGCCGAGTGGCTAAGTGGGCTATTAATCTGGCCCCTTACACCATCTACTACCAGCCTCGCACCGCCATCAAATAGCAAGCGCTAGCCGACTTCCTCGTCGATTGGGCCGAGACCCAATATTTGCCGCCTGCACCAGACTCCACTCATTGGCGGATGCATTTCGATGGTTCAAAAATGCGCACTGGCCTGGGAGCCAGCGTCGTACTCACCTCTCCCAAAGGAGACAAGCTCAACTACGTGTTGCAAGTCCACTTCGCCGCCTCCAACAACGTAGCAGAATATGACGCACTCATACACGGGCTCCGGCTTGCCAAGGAACTCGGCATTCGCTGGATCATGTGTTATGGTGGCTCCGACTTGGTGGTCCAGCAGTCATCAGGCAACTGGGACGCCAAGGATGCAAACATGGCAAGCTACCGTTTCCTCGTGCAACAACTCAACGGATACTTTGATGGGTGCGAGTTCCTTCACATGCCAGGAAATGACAACAAGCAAGCAGATGCTCTGGCACGGATTGGCTCCACCCGACAAGCAATACCACCCGGCGTTGCCCTACGCCGCCTTCTGAAGCCGTCTGTCAAGCCGTCTCCTGATTCAGACTCTATCTTTGTGCCGCACCCCCCCCCCCCGAAGCAGTCGGATCCGACTTGGCGATCCCAGAGGCCGGCACGGGGATTTCGACAGGCGGCCCAAGGACTGCTATAGCCGCGCCCGGCCCGGGGACTTCAAAACCTGGCCCGGGGACTTCAACAGTCGGCTCGGGGACTTCTCCAACACAGCACATAGAAGCAGCTGCCAACCCACCGCCTCCCAGCCCAGCCGCCCTCATTCAAGTTGTAGTAGTCGCAGTCGAAGAAATTGCGGCGCCCTCATGGGCCCAGCCAATCCTCAAGTTCTTGGTGAATAAAGAGCTGCCAACCGATGAAGTCTCAGCCCGACAAGTGCAGAGGCGAGCTGCAACTTACACCATAGTCAACAAAGAGCTGGTGCGACGAAGTGTAACAGGGGTTTATCAGTGGTGTGTGGAGTCGGACCAAGGCCAAGCAATACTCAGAGATATCCACCAGGGCGAGTGCGGCCACCACGCGGCTTCAAGATCACTTGTGGCCAAGGCTTTCCGCCACGGGTTCTTCTGGCCAAGCGCCCTTGAAGAGGCCAAAGAGCTAGTTCAGAAGTGTCAAGGGTGCCAGAGGTTCCGCTCCATGCCACACCTGCCAGCTTCTGCACTCAAGACCATTCCCATAGCCTGGCCCTTTGCTGTATGGGGACTGGATATGGTGGGACCATTCAAGACAGCCCACGGTGGCATGACTCACTTGCTTGTTGTTAGGGACAAGTTTACCAAGTGGATAGAGGCAAAACCAATCAAGAAGCTGAATGGGCCGACTGCCGTGACTCTCATCGCCGACATCACCACGCGATACGGCATCCCACCCAGCATCATCACCGACAACGGTAGCATCTTCGCCAAGGGAGCCTTGGCTCGTTTCTATGCAAAACAGGGCATCCGCCTAGACTTAGCGTCCGTTGCCCACCCACAGTCAAACGGCCAAGTGGAGAGTGCAAATGGCCTCATTTTGTCCGGCCTCAAGCCCCGACTAGTCGAGCCTCTGGAGCTTTCGACCGGCTGCTGGCTCGATGAGCTGTCAGCCGTCCTCTGGAGCCTACGCACAACTCCAAAAAAATCAACAGGCTTCATCCTCGTCTATGGTGCCGAAGCTGTCATCCCGATGGATATTGAATTCGACTCCCCAAGAGTCTTCATGTACACCGAGGCAGACGCCAAGGAGGCACGAGAAGACGGCGTCGACTTGCTGGAGGAAGGCCAGTTGTTGGCACTTATCCGGTCGGCCATCTACCAGCAGAGTCTGCGCCGATACTACAACCGCAAGGTGAAGCCAAGGTCCTTCCTGGAGGGAGACCTTGTGCTCCGACTGATCCAGCGAACAGCAGGACAGCACAAGCTCTCGGCACCTTGGGAAGGCCCTTTTATCATCAGTAAGGTGTTGGGCAACGATGCCTACTATCTGATCGATGCCCAGAAGCCCAGAGCGTGCAAGAGGGATGATTCAGGCAAAGAGATGGAGAGGCCATGGAACGCAAACCTCCTCCGAAGGATTTACAGTTGAAAGCAGTATGTATCATGCTACCTTTTGTACTATGTATGAAGACTCCGGGTCCCCCGAGAAGAGCTCGGGGACTGCCCTCCTTTATCTATATGATAAGTGTCATGCCCATGAGAATGTACAGTCTATCTTGTCCGCCTGGCACCGGGTTCGACCAGTCGGCCCGGAGCCTCGCCGCCTTCTACATTATGTCGCCTCCTGTAGCCGGACAAGTAGTGTGCCGGCACCAAACACTTCCTTTGTCAGAAGCCACGGCTCGTAGAGCGACTGCATGGCAGGCAAAGGTTGCAAAGAAATGCCCCATACGAAAGAACGACTAAGGAAGAAAACGCATATAGTAGAGGGCGGCATCGCACCTAGCCGTCTGGCTGCTTGGCAGCTAGACGGCCAGCCTCTACCTCTATTACCAAAAAAAGTCCGAAAGGCTAAGTCCTAGCCCCCCTCACAAACGGCTAGAGCGCTCAAATCAGCCATGGTCCGCAGAGCGGCCGCCCGGCTGGTGAAAGCAAATCCAAAGGGTTGGCGGAAAAGGAAAAAAGCCAAGGAGAAAAAGGGAAAAAGACTGGAGGTCGGCATAACAAGCATAAGCAATGATAAATATTTACATGGATAAAGGCCTCTGGCCAGCATTCAAACAGAGTTTTGATATACACCCGAGGGTGAAATTGCGCAAATTTAACAAAATGTTCAGAACGGCAAGCAGAAAGGAGATAAAACCCTAAGGAGCAGCAGAAGACTCCGGCTGGGCGGTGCCGGTTGGTGCAATGGAAGACTCCGGCTGGGCGGTGCCGGCTGGCGCAGCAGAAGGATCCAGCTGGACGGTGCCGGATGACGTGGCCAAGGACTCTGGTTGGACGTTGGAGTCGGCTACACCACTTGGCGCAGTAGGCGGCTCCGTCTGGACAGAAGGATCACCAGCAGCAGGCGGGGCGGTGGAGGACTGGAGGACGGAGTCGGTGGCATCCGTCGGAGGAACGGGTGGCTGGTCGGTCCCCTCCTGGCCACCTCCAGTAGCGGGCGGCACCTCGGCACGTGGCTCGTTGCTTGAGGCCCTGTTGGGCTGGGTCTGACTGTCCGCCCCGACCTCCGGCATGTCGACGTCGCTCTCCTTGTCTTCCTCCTCCTCCTCTCCGTCCTCCTCCCTGTATTCTCCTTCGTTGCTGGAGTCGATGACTTCAGCTGAATCCTCGCTGTCCTCCGGGTTTAACCCGAGCCACTCATGCGGAGCTTCACCGCCTTCCTCGACCACCTCCGGGACAAACACAATGGTGTCGGTGAAGTCGGCGATCGCCGCCGCCTTGTTGACAAGCTCAGCTTCCACCGCCGCAAGCTCCACCTGCGCCTCCAGTCGGAATGTGGTTAACTGGGCTAGATCTAGCCCAAGGTACCATGTCTTGACGAATTCCAAGGCCCTGCGCGCCCCTGCTCGGGCTGCTGAGCCTTTCCAGGCTTCCAGGCGGCCGGTCGCCACCTCCAGCCAGTCGGTAGTCCGACTTGGGGTGCGTGCAGCCGGCAAGCCTGGCAAGAGGGCGGAGACCGCCTGGGTTCCGACGCGCTGGAGGCAGCACAGCAAGCGGTGAGCAGGCCGAAGCCGGGCCTGAATGCTGAGGACCTGTTCGCCAAGAGTCCAAGGGGCATCGGCAGCGATCTGCGCACCCTCTGCCCTTCGCTCCTCGCGCTAGGCCTCGATCATTTGGATCGCGGCCACAGAATGGCCCGGGAAGAAGTCTGTCCGGGCGAAAGAAGAAAAACGCCAAGGCTATAAGCAAAGGCTGGCAGCTCAAAACAAGAAACCAAGAAAATAAGGCTTACCATCGACCAAGTCTTCGATGCTCCTGAAGCAGGCCGTCACCTGGACCTCCTTGTCGGCCCAGGCGGAGCGCTCGACCTCAAACTCGGCGAGGAGGCTGGCCTCCATCGTCTCCGCCTTTAGCTGTGCCGCCTTGAGGGTTTTCGCCTGCTCACCAAGTTGGGCGACCAGGCGGTCACGCTCCTCCGCCATCTTGCTGCACTCCGCCTTCTTGCCACGCAGGGCGGTGTTGGCTTCGCCCAGCTGCTGCTGCAGGGCGGCATTGGCCTCTGAAGAAAGAAAGAGAAGGAAAAAGCATCAGTCAAGCGGACAAGACAAAGGAAAGAAACAACCGAGGAGATTCGGCCCGACTGCTCAGCAGTCGGCCCGAACCTCGGGGACTACAGCCCGCGAGCGTGCCAGCGCGCCCCCGCAGAAAAGAAGTAGTTGGCAAATGAAAGAAACAACCGAGGAGATTCGGCCCGATTGCTCAGCAGTCGGCCCGAACCTCGGGGACTACAGCCCGCGGGTGCTCCAGCGCGCCCCCGCGGAAAAGAAGTACTTGGCAAAGGAAAGAAACAACCGAGGAGATTCGGCCCGACTGCTCAGCAGTCGGCCCAAACCGTGGGGACTACAGCCCACGGGTGCGCCAGCGCGCCCCCGCGAAGAAGGAAGACGGAAACTTATGCCAGCTCTTCGCCAGATGGGCCGTCTGCGCCTCCAGCTCCCGAACCTTGGAGTTGTAGGCGGTCGCGCGGAGGTTGTGAGTCCTGCAGAAGAGACATCAAATGAAGTCAGCAGTCAACAGTCGCAAGATGAAGTTCCGACCCGCCTGCTCAGCAGCCGGCCCGGAACTTGGTGACTACACCCAGTGGGTGCGCTTGCGCGCCCCCACAAGAGAAGCAAAAAGGATCATTCGAAGAAGAAAGCCAAGGATAACTTACGCGGATGGCAGTGCGCGACTCCAAGTAGGCCTCGTTGCAGCACCTAAGGGCCTCCCCCTCTGCCCGGAGCTTGGCCTGGACGTTAAGAGACGCCTGGTTCAGGGCACCAGTCCCCCCCCCCCCCCGTGTATCCAACCTACGGGTGCAGCGCTGGTCGCCTTGGTATCAGGGGCCAACGAGCTTGCGGTGCCGATCGCCTGCGGCCGCGGTGCTGAGGCCGCCTTCTCCAGACAACGGCGCGTAGGTAGGCGGACCGTAGGGATTAGGTCCGTCACCACTGTACTTACGATCGGCGGCGCCACCAGCTGCTCGTCACGCGGCTCGTTGGCTGGCGGGGGCAGCGGGGGCGGGGGTGGTGGCACGAAGACGTCCGGCATGGCTATGTCGCCACCTTCCCGCTCCTGGATCGGGTAGTCGCCGCCGGCTCCTCCGGCCGTCACCTCGAATTTAGGTGGACGCGGCGCGGTGTTCAGGGGCGCCACAAGCAGCGGCTCTTGGCGTGTGTGGCCTCTGCGCGCTGCTCCTTCTCTGCGGCC
The DNA here is from genome assembly GCF_018294505.1 of Triticum aestivum. Lineage (NCBI taxonomy): Eukaryota > Viridiplantae > Streptophyta > Magnoliopsida > Poales > Poaceae > Triticum > Triticum aestivum. Next base: position 641,631,416 of record NC_057798.1, on the reverse strand, counting down.
TAGGCTTCCGCCTGCGCCAGCGCCCTCTCAGCGGACGCGGCGGACAAGGCCGCCTGCTCCCTGGCCAGGCGGTCGGCCTCTTCTTCGCGAGCCTCCCGCGCGTTCCGCTCTGTCGCCTCCCGGAGGTCGGCGGACGGGTCGATGCGCCAACTGGTCAAGGAGGTCGTTGCCGACCTGAGGACCGAGGCGGCGCCCGACTTCTGGAGGGTCAGCGGGGCCCTAAAACAAGAAGACAAGTCAAAAGGCTTTTACGCCAGAATGACGAAAATACAAGGGGTAAGGGAAGGATACTTACACTGATACCATAACAGACACCTTCGGCTGCCTCTGATACTAGGCCGCCTTGGCCCCGGTTTCTTTCCTCCTGGTCACCGCGGCTGGGTTCTTGGGCTTCTTCAGAGCACTACCGAACAGGGTCACGCCCTGTTTCCGCTTGCGCTTGCCGCCTTGAGCGGCGGTCCAGAAGAGGGGCCGGTGCCGGTGGTGGCGGAGCTCCGGGCAGGGCGCGGTTGGTCTTCATCTTCGTCGTCGTCAGGCCAATCCTCCACGCGCCGCCTCCCTTGGAGCCGCCTGCTCCACTACCGTCGTCCGTTCTGCCACCGCCTCCTGTCGCGTCGTCAACCAGGGCGGCTGCCCCCAAGTCGGGGTCGTCCAAATCGCTCTCCGCCCTGTCTGCCTGTAAGGCATCACCCGGCCCTAGGAGGGCGGCCGTCGCCTCGGACATATAAATCTGCAACCAAGAAAGGGCGGCATCATAAAGAGAAACAAAGCTGAAGGAAACAGTTCCAAAGACCAATCGAAGAGACTGACAGCAGGAGGCGGGTTGTGGCGGGAGTATGGCTGCTTCCCGTACCGCCACTCCTTCTCCGACATCTTGAGGTCGGAGATCTCGTTTACCATCCGCAAAACTTCAACAGGCGGCATCCCCTTCATGCACAGCCGGCACGGATCGCCGTGTCCGCCCATCCGGAAGATCGGATGAGGGCGTCTCTGGGGCGGGAGGACCCGAAGCTCGACGAAGGAGACGAGGAGGTCGGAGGCCACGAGGCCCTCCACCTCCTGGAGAACTCGGAGTCGGCCGATGGCAGCCGCCGCGTCCGCCGACACCGGCTTCGGTTTGTACTTCCAGGAAGTGCGAGCTCCGTTGGGGGGGCGGTCTCGTAGGCCGGCAGGTTGAGGAAGTCGGCAGTCGGGTCCATGTTCTCGATGTAGAAGTAGGACTGCTGCCACATCTTCACCGACTGCGCCAGCTTGATGACGGGGAAGGCGTTCCGCTTCGCCAGCTGGCACACAGCGATGAAGCGCCCGCACTCGGCCGACGTCTCCTTGGCGGAGGTGCCGAGCTTTCCATAAAAGAATGCTCCCCACAGCTCGATTGTGGGGAGGATGCCGAGGTAGCCCTCGCACGTCGTGACGAAGGCGGAAAGCAGAGTCACGACGTTGGGCGTGAGGTGGTGAGGTTAAAGATTGTAAAAGTTGAGGAAGGAGCGGAAGAAGACGCTCGCCGGGAGGCCGAAGCTGCACAGGAAATGCAAACGGAAGACGACCCGCTCGCCTTCCTGCAGCACCAGCGAGATTTCTGTCTCCGGTGGCACCCACGCCTTGACGAAGGCCGCGCTGGGCATCTGGCGTGTGTCGCGGAGGAAGAAGATGTGATCCTCGATCATAGTCAATCCATCCCAGTCGCCCATGGCTCTGGCTGGCGGTGTGGAGAGGAGAAACGCGCCGGCGGTGGGCAACGACGGCGGTGTTACGGCAGCGAGCAGCGGCGGAGGATGAGAAGAGGAAGAAGAAGAGTGGGAGGGGGCGCGAGAGCTTTGCCGCACCTTCCCTCCTCCCTACTTATAGCGCTCGTGCTGTGAAGCCGAGGGGACGGGACGTGTGGTCGTGGGATTAACTACGCCCACGTTCCCCCGACCCCCGTTTCCTGCGCACATTTACCACATCGTTAATGATCATGGGAAAGGCAACCGTCCCCTTCGGCATAGTGGATCCACCCGGTTGCCAAGGCACGGTAGTGGTGGGCCCGGCCCTGTGTCATGTCCTCTCCGAAGCGTGGGGTGGCAGGCTAACCCGGCTGACGTGCGCCGCGTAGCGCGTCCGTAGCGGGCGGCGACCTAGGAAACTTAGCAGGCACGCCACCTATCTCCCTCCCTGAAGTTCAAAAACCAACAGCGTGAACTCCGCCTGCTAGGCTAGCTGCACAGCAGACCGGCACCTTCCCGGAGCCCGGTGAGGAGGGAAGCCGTTGAGGCTTCGCAGCCCCTCGACCATGGTGCCTCACTGGCTTCGGGGACTACTATCAGAGTAATGGGCCACGGGCAGGCTTACCCGAGTCCCTGGATTTATCAAGACTTTGGGCCAGCTCCGCCTAGCTGGGCCCCAAGCTGAAGCTCCGCCCTCTGGGGCCGACTGGCTCAGCGGCCGGCTGCCAGAGGGTGGCCGACCCAAGACTACGACGCTTTGAGTGACCGGCTCCTGGCGGCCGCCCTCCAGAGAGGGCGGCAACAGGCATGCGGCCACCTCACGACTACAGGGCGGTCAAGCTCCCATCGAGAGTACAAGTCAAAGCATGGCTACAATGAAGCACGTCGCCTCCCACGCTCGAGACAGGCGTGGCTACAGTGCTCCGTACAGACGGAGATCTCCGCACAACGGAGCACTGTGCCATATCTATCCTGACGTCGCTCCAGGCAGGCAGAGCCCTGTTCCCCACGACGGCCTGTCGGTATGGCCCACCAGAGGCGGACCCTATCGGGCAGTGACCCCAAGGAAGACGGCGGAAGCTCAACCAGGCGGATTAGAGAGGGGCCGGCCTCCAGCAGGCGGCCGTCCCTTGTCCCGAGGCGAGCACACCATTAAGATGATAAGACCAGCTGTGGCTACAGTGTCCTCCCACCAGGCGGTGGGACTGTAGCCACGCTAAGATGACCAAGCCCCCGTCACTAACGACACGTCTACAGTGAGCAGCCACCAACCAGTCGGCGGGGCCCACCAGGCGGCGGGCCCCAGTGGTCGGCGGAGAAGCCGGAGGCTGGAGACACTGACAGCCGGGCCTAGCAGCCGGCCATATTACCATTGTACCCCTGGGGGGTAGGCCTATATAAACCCCACAGGCCACCCATGCAAAGGGTTCCCACTCCATTAGAACTAGCCACCCCCCTAGAGCAGGAGGAGAGCTAGCCTTGCCCGCTTCTGCCTCTAGCGCACAGCTCGACGAGCACCATTGTATCACTTGTGCCTTAGTGATCATGCGGAGACCAAGCAGATCAGGACTAGGGGTGTTATCTCCTAGGAGAGCCCCGAACCTGGGTAAAGTATGCCGGCGTTCGTGTCTACGCCTTATCCCGCTTCCAGGCACCGACGACGTTCTACTCGCTCCCATCATGATAAGCCATCCATTGGCATATGTCGTACCCAACCCCCGACACCTCTCCAAATCCACTTTCATATTCATCATAATAAGATTCAACATCCTCCAAAATAGTGGGATCACTACTTCCTAAAGTTGACACTCTTCCAAACCCACTTTCATCAATATAATCATCATAAATAGGAGGCATGTTTTCATCATAATAAATTTTCTCAACAAAACTTGGGGGCCTAAACATATCATCTTCATCAAACATAGCTTCCCCAAGCTTGTGGCTTTGCATATCATTAGCATCATGGATATTCAAGGAATTCATACTAACAACATTGCAATCATGCTCATTATACAAAGATCTAGTACCAAACATTTTAAAGCATTCCTCTTCTAGCACTTGAGCACAATTTTCCTTTCCATCATTCTCACGAAAGATATCAAAAAGATGAAGCGTATGAGACAAACTCAAATCCATTTTTTTGTAGTTTTTTTATAAACTAAACTAGTGATAAAACAAGAAACAAAAATATTCAATTGCAAGATCTAAAGATATACCTTCAAGCACTCACCACCCCGGCAACGGCGCCAGAAAAGAGCTTGATGTCTACTACACAACCTTCTTCTTGTAGACGTTATTGGGCCTCCAGGTGCAGAGGTTTGTAGGACAGTAGCAAATTTCCCTCAAGTGGATGACCTAAGGTTTATCACTCCGTGTGTCGGGGGGATGAACCCTAGGCAGGCAACGGAACCCGGATCTATTTCAAAAACAGGAGGGCCCGCATCGCCCTGCAAACCGGCGTGCGCCAGGCCGGGTCGCTCGACCGGCAAGGCGCGCAACCCGGCCATGACCCTCGACTCCGCAAGGTACGTCGACCCGGCCGCAGCGGCTGGCGCAAGGCAACTCAACCCGGTGCAACCTTGGCTTCCCCGGCAAGCCAACCCACCCGTGGCGTCCACGGCAACCCAGCCACGGGTCAGCTCCCATCCCATCAAGGCCGTACTATGGGAAGAGACCTCAATCACTGATGACCAAGACTACAGTGGCCCCGCCCATGCCCGTGGTCAGCCAGAGCGTGGCATCAGTGCCCCTTACCTACCCGGACCAGGGCTGGCACAGCAAAAGTGTTCCCACCCTCACCGCTGACGACAGCAAGCGGCGGCCTGACGGAGAACACTGTGCGTGGCTCGACTCGGCCACTCCATGACGATTGACAAGACGGCGCACAGTCCCCCTAGGCACGTGGGGCCCGCACCTAGGGGAACCCGGCGAACCACAAGCCCCCAAGCGGGACCCAGCCCGGTACCCCAGACGCCGACAATGCGGACCAACCGACTCGGCATATTACCATTGTAACCCTGGGTGGGCTGATCTATAAAATCCCCCAGGAGTCTGTGCCTACAGAGGCATGAGCATGATATGTAAGATCCCCGGCATGCAAAGCCACACCAGATAGGACTAGCCACTACATAGCCACACCAGAGGGAAGGAGCAGCCCGAGCTTTGGCCAGCCTCCTTCCTCCTCCATACAGCTCCAGGAGCGACATTGTACTATCGACTATCCAACTAAACTCGGCAGAACTAGGGGTGTTATCTCTCCGGAGAGCCCCGAACCTGGGTATGTCCGACGTCCCGCGCCTGCGCATATCAACCTCGCCTCCGAAGCCCACCAGTGCCCTCGAGCCTCCTCCTCTCTTTAGCCATCCCTTGGCATCTGCCGTGCGCCCACCATGACAGTTGGCGCCCACCATGGGGCAGCTCGAGGAGCTGGCCGGAAGCATGCTTCGGACGGGGCCCGTCTCCTACTCCGACGAGTCTGTCGCTCTGGCAGATGACGTCATTGGTGCGCTCGCCGCCTCCTTCACCGCGCTACGCATCTCCGACACGCTTGCGACCAATGAGTACCCCAGCAAGGTGCTCAGCTACTCCGAATCCCCACTCTCTCTCAGCGGCGGATTCACCACCGGGGCGATGGACGCCCATGTAGAGGTCTTCGTCACTGGTGATGGCGCCTCTTCCTCGTCGAGCAAGGCGAGAAGAGCCGCCGAAGCCACGGCCGCCACGGCACGGACAGAGCCGTCCGACCCACTGCGCGCCGTGATGCAGAGCCTCCGCATCCCCATCAGCACCGACGTCGACGCCACCAACGTTGCTGAAGCCTGAACCCAGCTCAAGGACAGGCGCTAGCAAATGCTGGACCTGTCCGAAACGGTGGCCGCCACCAGACGCCACCTGGAAGCTGCTCAGATGGAGCAAGATGCCGCCCATGGATTCACGCCCGCCATGGCCGAGCCGAGCTGGGCTGCTGATACTCGCGCCCGGGAATGAGCGATCGGCCGGGCCTTCGGCGCCGGCCAGACCATCTACGAGACCCCAGTCAAGAACATGCACGCTGCGGAGGCAGCTGCGGTCGGCCTCGACCAACTCACGGGATAGGAGCTCAAGGAGCGCATCGGGCGGATGCGCGAGCTCCTCCGCACCGCCAACACCCAGCAGGATCGCCTCAACCAGCTCGCCTAACTGGCGGGGTCCGGCTCCGCCCGCCTTGGCGGACCCGACGAACTCCTGCACACGGCCTCTTCACCGCCCGGCGAGGCGCACTCCGGCCAAGGCCCGACCCAGCGCAACCCGGCCGGCACCGCCGCTGACGCTCTAGGCAACGAGCCCGCTCGAGAGACCCAGCACGGACCCGGCCAGCCTGGCCGGCGTCCGGCTCCAGCCGACCCGGCCCCTCGGGGCCTGGCCGCCAGTCGACTCGGCCTACACGCCATCGACGATGCCGACGCGCGCCACCGCCTCGATCAGCTCGCTCGCTCCATGGAGGTGGAGGAGAGTGGCGCTATCGGGCCGGCGTGTTTCGGCCCATGCATCCGGGAGGAGCCCTTCCCCAAGGGGTTCGTACTTCCCCGCGACACCCCCAAGTACAATGGGACCATGAAGCCAGAAGACTGGCTCACTGACTACACCACGGCAATGGCATCACCGGTGCCAATCATCGTTTCGCCGTGCGCTACGCACCGCTCATGCTCCAAGGATCGGCTCGCACATGGTTGAACAGCCTGCCGATGGGCAGCATCAACACATGGGTCGATTTCGAGGAAGCATTTGTCCGCAACTTCACGGGGACGTACAAGCGACCCGGTCGCCCCAGTCAGCTCGCCATGTGCGTGCAGGGGCCGACGGAGACCGGCCGCGAGTACCTTGCATGCTGGACCGAGCTCCGGAACAGCTGTGAGGGCGTCCATGAAGTCCAGGCGATCCAATAGTTCATCAGCGGGTGTTGAGACGGCACCTTCCTCAAGCACAAGCTTCTACGCTCCGAGCCGGCTACCATGGCCGCGCTCATGGTGACGGCGGACAAGTACGGCAATGCCGACTCCTCCATGAAGATCCAGGTGGCGCTGGACGAGGCCGGCAAGGCGAAGCCGGTCCCTCCATAGAAGTCGGCCGGCGAAGGCAGCCGGCAGAAGCACCACCAGAACAACAAGCGCAAAGCCGAGCAGCCGGCGCAACGTCAAGACAACCGGCTCGTCGCGGCCGCCGAGCCCGCGGCGGACCCGGTAGCGAAGCGCCGGCAGACCGGCAAGATGGCATGGCAACCCGCCATGAGCTTTGAAGAGATGCTCGATGCCCCATGCAAGCACCACAGCAACGCAAGACCCTCCACGCACATGCTTCAATAGTGCGCCATCACCAAGCGCATCATGAGGGGCGACGTCCCGCCTCCTCCGGCTCCGGCTCCGGCTCTGGGCACGGGACAGCCGCCTTCGCCTCCACCGCCGCCCCCGCCAGCGGCGCGATGCGGAACGACGCCTACCCCGACCAGAACGCGGCCTACATCGTCTTCACCAGCCTCGGCGATGACAAGCGTAGCGAGCGCCTCCTCCGGCAGGAGGTGAACACCGTCGTCCCGGCCAAGACGGATTTCATGCATTGGTCGGAGCGCCCGATCACCTGGACCCGGGAGGATCACCCGGCTGTCATGCCGAGTCCGGGTGGATATGCCCTCGTCCTCAACCCTACAATCGTCATGCGGCGCACCTGCAAGTTCTCCCGAGTCCTCATCGACGGCGGCAACAGCATCAACATCCTCTACCGCGACACGATGACCAAGCTCGACCTCAAGGCCGAGGACCTGGAGCCAACCCAGACCGTCTTCCACGGCATCGTACCCGGCCTCTCCTATTCACCCATTGGCTGGGTCCGGCTTGACGTCCTGTTCGGCGACAGCAGCCACTTCTGACGCGAACCAATCTGGTTCGAGGTGGTGGACCTGTCCAGCGTGTACCATGCACTGTTCGGCCGGCCCGCGCTCGCCAAAGTCATGGCGGTTCCCCACTACGCGTACCTGAAGATGAAGATGTCGGGTCCCAAGAGCCTCATTACCGTCACCGGCGACTACCGCAAGTCTCTGGAGTGCGCCCAAGACGGCGCCAAGCTGGCTGAGTCGCTGGTCATTGCCGAGGAGCGGCGCCAGCTCGACCGGATCGTCGCCCTAGCCGGCGAGGCCTCCGACGCGTCGATCCCGACCCTGGACCCGGCCGATGAGGCCGCCTTCAAGCCCTCCAAGAAAACCAAGAAAGTGAAGCTGAACCCGGAAGACCCCAGCTGCGGCAAGTACGTTGTCGTAGGCGGCCGCCTCGATAGCAAATAGGAAGGCGAGCTCGTCGACTTCCTCCGTGAGAATCGGGATATCTTCTCATGGACCCCCAAAGACATGTCGGGTATCCCAAGGAAGTACGCCGAGCACAAACTCCACGTCCACAAGGACGCCAAGCCTGTCCGTCAACCCCTCCGTCAGTTTTCCGAAGAGAAGAGAAGAACCATTTGTGAAGAGGTCGCCAAGCTCTTGGCGGCCGGCTTCATAATGGAAGTGTTTCACCCCGAGTGGTTGGCCAACCCAGTCCTTGTCCTGAAGAAGAACAAGACCTGGCGCATGTGTATCGACTACACCAGCCTCAACAAGGCCTGTCCCAAGGATCCGTTCGCCCTCCCGTGGATCGACCAAGTCATCGACTCGACCGCCGGGTGCGAGCTGCTGTCCTTCCTCGACGCCTACCTCAGCCACCATCACCCCGGACCCGGCCGTCGCCGTCACCAACCCGGGGGCTGCTCAACCCGGCCCAGGAGCCGCCGACTCGGAACCCACCCAGGTGGATGTCTTCACCGCCATCACGGCCCCATCTTGGGCCTTGCCGATATCATAATGGCTAGAGAACGGGGTTCTCCCCATGGACGAGACCGAGGCCCGGAAAGTTCAGCGTCGGGCGTCCGCCTATAGCATCATCAACAACGAGCTCGTCAAGCGCAGCTCTACCAGTGTGTTCCAGCGCTGTGTCGAGCAGGACCGCGGCATCGACATCCTCCTCGACATTCACCAGGGCGAGTGCGCGCACCACGCTGTATCTCGATCCCTCGTGGCCAAGTCTTTCCGCCACGGCTTCTACTGGCCAACGGCCCTTGAAGAAGCCGAGTCGCTCGTCCTCAAGTGCGAAGGATGCCATCGCTTCAGCAAACGCAGCAACCAGCCGGCGTCAGCACTCCGCACCATCCCGATCGCCTGGTCCTTCGCAGTCTGGGGACTCGACATGGTGGAAACCTTCAAAACCGCTCGAGGCAGCATGACGCACTTGCTGGTGGCAGTGGAAAAGTTCACCAAATGGATCGAGGCAAGACCAATCAAGAAACTGCACGGGCCAACAGTCGTCCAGTTCATCAAGGACATAGCGGTGCGCTATGGCATGCCGAACAGCATCATCACCGACAACGGCACCAACTTCGCCAAGGGCGCGCTCGAGCAATACTGCTCCGTCTCCGGCATCCGCCTCGACCTGGCCTCCATGGCACATCTGCAGTCCAACGAGCAGGCCGAGCGGGCGAACGGAGACATCCTGTCCGGCATCAAACCACGACTCGTCGAGCCACTCGCCCGCTCACCCGGCAGTTGGCTCGAAGAGTTGCCTGTGGTTCTCTGGAGTCTACGCACGACACCAAACCGGTCGACCGGGTTCACCCCGTTCTTCCTCGTCTACGGATCCGAATCCATCATCGCGACCGACATCGAGTTCGACTCGCCGCGCGTCATGATGTACACCGAAGCAGAAGCAAGAGAAGCATGTGAAGACAGCGTCGACCTGCTCAAAGAGGCATGCCTTCTGGAACTTAGCCGCTAGGCTATCTACCAGCAAGGCCTGAGGCACTAACACAGCAAGAAGATCAAGCCTCTCGCATTCCGCGAAGGCGACCTCGTCCTCCGACTCGTCCAAGAGCAGGCAGGCCAGCACAAGCTGTCCTCTCCATGGGAAGGCCCGTTCATCGTGAGCAGGGCTTTGCGCGACCGCAACACCTACTACCTCATCGACGCACGCAAATCAAAGAAGCGCAAGAGGGACACCGCCGACGAATAAACGACCTGGCCGTGGAACGCGGAACTCCTCCGTCCATTTTACGGTTAGCCGAATGAACGTATGTTCAACGCCTTTTGTAAGCATATGAAACTTTGGGGTCCCCGAACAAGACTCGGGGGCTGCCTTTTGCCGACCAATTTATTGCGTCCATATTTCACACCACTTTACTACCGAACCCGGCCGCCGGCTTGACAAGCTCGACCCGGGGGCTCGGGGGCTGGCCGGCTCAATCATCACCCCGCCGCTTTACTTAGTGATTCCTGATAAGTTAAGATGCCACGGCCCCCCACTTCGCCCTAAAACCGCAGATCCAGCTCTGGCTGACGGTGGGCAAGCACAACGGGCTAAAGCTCCCCTACGATTCATACACTAAGTTAAAGCCGCCGGGTCGACCGACCCGGCCCAACACTCGTCAACTAAGTTAGCCGCACGACCGGCTGCTCACCAACCGGCCAAGCCGGATTGCCGCCAGCTACGAGGGGAGGTAAGGAACTGCCATCTAGCTCTGCACTAGATTCTCCTTCTGTTATTAATAAGCTCGCGCCACCTAAACCTGTTGTTGCTATGAATTCTGATATGTCGCATGTTATCGATGAGCCACTTCTGCTTTGCATGATACTTATGATGAAACTACTTCTGTGCGTGAGACTACTGTGCCATTATGTGAATTTCTTGATGAACAACTTGCTAGGGCTAGACAGAATGAAATTACTGAAGATGCTATTATTGATGATACTGATGATGAAAATTCTCCCAATGATTATGTATTGCCTGTTGTTCCTGAGGGTTATGTTATGAATAAAGAAGCTGCTGAAGCTATCTTTGCTTGCAATGATAGATATGATCTTAAGAAATTATTAGCTAAATGGAAGCAGCAATCTCTTAATGCTAGAATGAAACCTGACCCTGCTTTTGCTACTTTACATATCTGTGTTACTGATAAGGATTATGAATTCTCTGTCGATCCTGAAATTATTACTTTGGTAAAATCCGATCCTTTTTATGGCCTTGAATCTGAAACTGTTTTGGCACATCTTACCAAGTTGAATGATATAGCTACCCTGTTTACTCATGATGATAGATCTCGCTACTTCTATATCCTTAAGATATCTCGTTCTCATTAAAGGGTGATGCTAAGACTTGGTATAATTCTCTTGCTCCTGGTTGTGTGCGTAATCCACATGATATGATTTATTACTTCTCTGCTAAATATTTCCCTACTCATAAGAAACAAGCTGCCTTGCGGGAAACATATAATTTTGTGCAAATCAAAGAAGAGAGTCTCCCACAAGCTTGGGGGAGGCTTCTCCGTTTACTTAATGCTTTGCCTCATCGTCCACTTAAGAAAAATGAAATATTTGATATCTTTTATAATGGACTAACCAATGCTTCCAAGGATTACTTGGATAGTTGTGCTGGTTGTGTTTTCAGGGAAAGAACAGTCGAGGAAGCTGAAATATTATTGAATAATATGTATAGTACTTTCACCTGCTTTGTATAAACACTCCACACAATGATTTCCTCAAACAAAATTACCAATTTGTATGTATAGTACTTTCACCTGCTTTGTATGTGTTCTCATCTACTGGGTGAAATATTTATTGTGGCTCAGATTACCTTTAGCTTTGTGGTAGATTTTATCAAGTTGATTAATTAATTAATTGGTACCAATAATGTTGACCGACAGTGGCCTTAGGAATATTGGATCTCACTCGCGCTGATGCACGATCATGGAGTCATTGTTATCAATTGGTTATGTGCTCTACCTAATGTTGCCACGTGGTCATGTCCAGAGGCACCTGTAGTCATTTAGTCCTACAACTTATTATGCTTTAACAATGCATGCCTCTTCTTATTAGTATACATATAACTGGATACTACATGCTATTACTGCGCATTTTACTTCTCCCTACTCATCTACACTGGAGGCAAACCACCCGCAAACTGTACGGAGCAGTTTGCAAGGCCTCTCCTTAGACTGCTGTTTAGCAACACCACGAGCCTCCACGAGGTTGACTGGACTGGTAAACCATTATATTTCACTGTTTCTATATTATGGCAAAAATGAGCAGTACATATGCTTTTGTCATTGGAATATCTATGGTATTTTGATGCTAGGAAAATAGTCTTACTTCTTCTACATAATACTTGACTTACTGTTGTCTTTTATTTACTTTCACATCACCTGATGTGTAAAATCAATGGCTCCTAGACGACTGCTTTTGTTCTGCTAAAACAACCTCCGTATTGGCAGCTGCTGGAGTGTTGATGGCTTCTACCGCCAGCATGCCTACTTGCCTAGCACATGCATGATGTTTGTAAGTTGCATTACAGTTCCAGCTGTTGTAATGCGGTTTGTGGTTTTTGGGTGCCTCTACAGTGTGGGTAAAGACCAAGAAAGATTATGTATAATTGCACATACCAGTTCCGTTGACAAGAAGCTTATATTTTGTTCCAGTTAGGTCTGTGGCTCCCTATTTCCATGGAGTTGTTGATACATAATTTGGTGCTTTCGACGTATCAACAAATTTATTCTTTTTTAGATGAACAAATTTATTCTAGAGTGCATGACATTTGTTCTCTTCGTATATATCAATTCTTTTCCTAGAATATGTAT